>NW_024081041.1:0-222480 GCF_003009895.1 Hyaena hyaena
CTCAGTGGATTCTGCGTCTTTTTTCTCCCAATCTCTCAGGTTTTGTAAGGTTTCCAATGGCTTCAGATCTTTTCTGTGTGATGTATGGGCGCGAGTGCAAGTACGGAGCTCCTTACTTCTCCGCCATCTTGCCCTCTCCAGCCATTTATTTCTGATTAAAGTTCTCAATAAGATTGAAATATAACATATTTCCTTAATATGGGAGAAGGTTATAAATCGTTTTCCAAACAACAACCAATGTCATGCTTAGTGTCAAGATAATGAGGAGAGGGGCTCTGGGGTGGCTCAGTCAGTTGAGCATCTGACTTTGGCTCAGGTCATGACCTCACATTTTGTGAGTTTGAGCCCCACATAGGGCTCTATGCTGAGTGCAGAGCCTGGAACCTGCTTTGTATTCTGTCTCTATCTCTCTGCCCCTCCCTTGCTCATGCTTTCTCTCTCTCCTTCTCTCGAGAATAAATAACATTAAAAAAAATTTTTTTTAAGACAGTAAGGAGAGAATCAGGACTATTTATTATCACTGTTATTGTCTAACAAAGTCCTGAAGCAAAGTCATTTTAGCCAACAAGCTGTAACTATGATTGTAATTTTCAAGTATACCTGAAAATTCCAAATAATCAATTGAAAAAAACATTAAACATAATTTATAAAAACATTATGAGTAAGGCAACAGATTAAAAAGATAAACACACAATAATATTTTAAATATAAATTATAATCAGTCAAAATATAATACGTTAAAGGCTTATTCATAATAAGAACACAAAAGTAAATACCCAAAATGTACTTAAGAAATGCAGAAAACATATGGGGGAAAAACCCACAATGTTTTTTAAAAATTATTCAAGACAAGTTGAAGTGTTAATGACAAAAACAGAACATCTGAGACACACTGATAACCACCTAGAAGCATTTGGAAGATCCTTACCTCAAAATTTAAAATGTAATGTCTTTCAAGCTAAATTAACTATAAAGAATAAGATTATAAAACTAAAATGAAGGATCAGTGAGTATTTTTAATTTTGGTGTGCATGTGAACTTGTAAACGTGACTTCAAAGGCAGATTCCTCAGTGAAAAAAAATCGGTAGTTTTTATCATATAAACTTAAAAACCATTACCCATCAGTTTCAATGGAGAGGAGATAGTGGCCAAAAAGCAAGGCCTGTCCCATGGACAGAAGCATATCAGAATTTTCATGTATATGAATTCTAAGATTACTTTCACTTTGGTTTTTATTTTTTTAACGGTCATTCAGTGAGTATTTAATATGGGCCAGGCAATGACCATACAAGGTAGACATCATTATTCTCATTTTACAGATGAAGACTGACATTTAGAGATGTTTTTATCACCATTATATTATTAGTACCAAGATAACACGATTAGCAGCTTGCATATTCTGAAAAGAGTGCTGAGTACTTTATAAGGATTCTCACTTAAGTCTCATCATGATTCTATGTGATAGGAACTATTAGTATTCTAATATTCAGATAAGAAATCTCAGGTTCAAAGAGGTTAAAGAATTTGACCCGGCTTGTAAGTAGTAGCCTGGAATTGAGCCCACATCTGCCTTCACACACCCCACCCCCACAAGCCAGAGCTCAGAGGCATTAGTTATGCTATTTAAATTGTGTTGAAATTCTCAAGCAATCTGAAAGATGGACATGAGATTTTTATGTTTTTCAGAAGCAGATGTTTGTTTGAAGATGTTAAGAAAGAGTGACTTAAAACTTCTAGAAATTCAAAAAGTATCAATGAATAGTTAAAATTTAACATAAAAATTATGAAAAATTATATGTAACATTTAATAAGTATTTAAAGAATGCCTCTTATGGGCTGGACACCATTTTAGGCACTGAATATTTAGAGAAGGAGTAGATAGGTCCCTAACTTCGCTTCTCTAAAGGGACTTTAAGGTCCCTTAAGAGTAAGGTAAATGTTCTTACAAATCATTAAAGAAAAAAATGAGCAGCAATCCAATATAAAAAGGAATAAGGATGCAGATAGGCAAGAAAGAAATGAATTCTCAGGAAAATATACTCACATTCTTATTAGTAATAAAAGAAATGAACTTAAACAATAAGATTCCAGTTTTTATCTATCAGAAGAACAAAGATTAAACAAGAATGATTTCATGTCGTTTTGTGGTTGGTGTGTGGAAGGACATACGCTACCAGTCAGAGCATAAATGGGCCCAGAATTGATGTAAAGCTGAAGGTAGAGGACTGTTACCAACTCCAAAAGTTGGATGTAAACAGCCAACAATAAAGAATAAAATAAAATAATACAATGGAATTTACATATAATGGAACATATCTAGTGATCAGATATGATGATTTGATCACTACTTATCAAAAGGAAAGATTGTTAAGAAGTGAAGAATATCATTATGTGAAGAAGAAGTTATAGAGAAAAATATATAACATGAACTCATTTTTTATGAATCATTGTATCTATATCCTGTAACAATACTAGGAGATATTTTAAAAATTTGCCTACCTAGGATCTAATAATAATGTATAATTTCTATGGTCTTCAGGCTGAAACTACAGCACACTAACGTCAAATAAATCTAAGTTGAGTAAGTTGAGGAGAAGGTCAGAGACTCACTCAGCTGTTGGGATCTTAGACACAAAAAGCCTAAGGTTAGAATCTCACTGCCCCTCTTCTATTCTGCCTCTGAACATTGGCTAACTTTTAGCAAACCTGTTACATGTAGAGAGATTAAATATACTAGAATTAGAGGGCATAGTTCAAAGCATTGTCCCTTAGAAAATAACACAAACCACAATTATTTAGCATTTGTTAGTCTCTAAAAATAGAGTATTACTATCCATGTCTCAAATAGGCATTAAAGATGTAGAAGCTCTGAGTCATGCTTGGCAGGTTAAATATCTTATTTGCCCCTAGAACTTGGACCACGTCTTTATATTTCATCAGGTAAGCCAAATATGGCATCGGGGGAACAGCTAATTCCCTCTGCTGTCCTAGGTCACTGTTGATATTAAATGACCCTTTCATCGCTACTCAAGTGCTGAGAACTGGCTGAAGCAACTACAACTTTGTTTATTTTGGGAATGATATAACTTGATAAGCTCAGGACTTGCTGAATTGGGGCTACTAGTCTAAATGTTTGTTCAATTGGCAAACCAATTGAGTGTGCCTCCCCAATTAAATTAATTTTTTTTAATTGAGAGAACTGTCAGTGGTATTGGCATCACATAGATATAGTCTATTATATTATTATTAACCAAGGATCCTTTGAACCTAAATGTTTTATAAACAAAAGATCCTTTGAACCTAAAAAAGAGCATTTCTATTAGAGAAATAGTACATCACCTATATTTAATTTCTAGCCGGAGATTGCCATCTAATGTAAGCCAGAACATTGTGTTTGTGAAGGGTAGAAACCCTTTAATTATGGGAATGTAGGGTTTCCGCATCAGGAAAGGATAGATTTTTTTTTTTCATGACACTCCATTCTGCAAGAAAATGTCTAAAGCTGTAGAAATGGGTGTGCTGAAGCCTCACAAACTGTTGACTAGCTAGCTAACTTCTCAAAAACACCCAAATTTAAATTTTATGACAAGATTTAAATCAGTATGTCAAATTATTATCTAAAGCTTTTATTTAGTGTTTTACAGTTCAGAGGGAACTTAACGTAGTTCTCACTTGGGATAATTCACAAAACTCTCGCAGCTCAGGGGGGTTAAGTGCCCTGCCCTGAAATACTCAGGTAGTAAGCAGCAAGGTCCAATTCAAATCCAGGTCTTCTGAGTCTATATTTGGTCAGTTGTCTTTCTACACCCTATATTTTCTTTGGGTTACCTTTGACCCGATCACAGCTTTGAGTAGAATGCCCCATAAATCTTCCATGCCCATCACAACACTAGGCATTAAGGCAAAGAGCATGAATGACAAATAGCTGACATTTATGCTGGCTCTCCCCACTCTGACACTGCACTCCTTCCTGCTATTCCTGGATGTGGCCTCAGAATCCTTCACAACACAACCCTCCATGCATCCACTATAAATTAATCAGATTTGGAACGCCAGGGGACACCTATTTTTGTCATCCCTGAAATAATGTTCTGTCATCTTCCATCCTCTTAATTCTTAACAATTAAAAATTTGTAAAAAAATATTTCTGTGCATCTGGAGTGAAGAAATTCTCTGTATTTTTAATCATAGATTATTAGTACTCAGCTTTTGAATTGTTCCCCGGTCCTCTCATTCCACAACAAGGCTGTCTTCCCAAAGTCCTCTTTTCATCATAGCACCTCTTTGTTTAAAAATCCTCATTGCTTCTCCAATGTCTACTGGGAGTCCAAACTCCTTGCCCTGGCATCCAGGTCTCACTGCCACTATTTCACAACATGAACATCATTCCCGGGCAATTGGGACTGCTCATTTTTGAATACACACTCTCCTTAACACCACCCTCTTTTCTTGATAAGCTTTATCAGAAATGCCTTTCCTTCCTTATCTTACTCCAACTTTGTTCATCAATATTCCTACCAGTTTTTCAAGGAGACCAATTGCTATCTAATTTTTTTTTTTATTTTGGTTCTTCCACTTAAAAGCTGCATGAGGGGCGCCTGGGTGGCTTAGTCGGTTAAGCGTCCGACTTTCGCCTAGGTCATGATCTCGCGGTTCGTGGGTTCGAGCCCCGCGTCGGGCTCTGTGCTGACTGCCAGCTCAGAGCCTGGAGCCTGTTTCAGAGTCTGTGACTCCCTCTCTCTCTGGCCCTCCCCTGCTCACGCTGTCTCTCTCTCTCTCCTAGAAATAAATAAAACATTAAAAAAAAAAAAGCTGCATGAGGTTGGGCAGGTTACTTAACTTTCCTGTGCCTCTAATTTGCCATCTATAAAGTGGGAACAATAATAGCTCATGAAGTTGTTATGAAAATTATTCCATGCAGAGGCCTCAGAAAAAATGACTGGCACATAGTTATGGGCTATGCCATTCTTGTTATCGGTATCATCAATTATTATTTGAGAGCGATTGTTTCTCATTATACTCTAAGACCATTAGGTATTATCTTGTGATAAAACACCACACACTGCCTTGATGCATTGGTATATGTATATATGCCCTATAGGCATTTTAAGTTCTAGTAGGGAAGTAGCCATGATGTTAAGACATCTTTATTTCACAAAACCAATAATATAGGGCCTTGAACATTGTAAGTAAGAAATAGAGATCTATTGCATCTCATGTTTTCACAAAAGAATGCTATGCATAGGCATAATTTAATAAGTATATTTTCAAATTCTGTTGACTTTTTCCACCATACATAGAGTAAGAAATAAATTATTTGCTAGAATCTCAGAGCAGACAAAGAACTTGAAAAGGATTGCAATTCATTCTCTGACTTCTAGTTTAGGGGAATCTAAGCTATTCAAAACAAATGACTACTTCTCCACAGTTAATCGATTTCAAAGGACAAAAATACTTCAATCACCCCATATGTATTATTCCAGTGTTTATGTAGCTAAATGTGTTTCCTCAAGTCTAGCCGAGTTCTCTTGACACAGTGAATATCTCCCCAAGATATTATCTTCTCCGTCTTTAATCCAACTAAAGCAAGATTATTAGTTTCTTCTCAAAGGATCTATTTTTCTTGTCTTTAAATCAACTTGAATCCTCTTTCAAGATTCATTCTTATTCCTGCACTGAAGGAAAATATAGAAACCAGTGCCAAGAATCAAGGATGAATGACTTTCTGGATACATTAAAATATTATCTTGTATTTTTCATAAAAGCTAAATTCTTGTCCTGTGCTCACTGTGATTAATAAGACCCTTGAAACTTGGCTGCATTTGTGTGGATTTTATCCGTTCCAGAGCTGTCTGACTTAGTTTTAGTCCCCAAATGAACTGTTTTGCAATGGGGTCTATAAACCACTCTCAAATGTATCAAGGAAACTCTAGGAGGTGTTATTTGCCCCAGATAGTTTAGTGTCATGAACAGACGTGATGAAATCTCAATTTCTTCATCCAGGTCAGAGTTACCCAATAAAATTAGCCCTTGAGGGGCTCCTGAAGAGCAATTCCTAATGGGTGATCTTTCAGACTGTTATTTTATGCACTAGCAGTGGTTTGGTCTAGATTCAATCTTTTTAGCTTGTAGACAAGACTATCAGAAGGCAAGTTAAGTGGTAGTGGTGAGGTGGAATCCAAATCCTTATTAAAATCAGTCAGGATATGCCAATTATTCCTCCTTTGTCTGAATGCAGCCCATGTCTCATATAGCACGAACACAATATTTTATAACATGACTCACTGCACCAAGAACCATGCCTCTCACATCTAATACTTTGTGTTCATTTACATCCTTGGAGCAGATCACCGGGTCATTTTTAACAATTCAAGAGCTTTTTCTATTACTTTTAACATTGTACCGGTCTAGAAAACTATTTTAAGAATGCTCCTATACATTATAGCAAAGACTAAGAAGTTTACAAAATAGTGGATGAATTTGTGGTTGAAAGCCTAAAGTGATAAATGATAACCACAAAAATCCCACATGTGAGGAAATACTCTGTTCTTTTTGGAAAAGGAAAGGCACTAGGGAAGATTAGATCTAAAGTTTTCCCAAAGGCTTATGCCCTGAAAATTGGAAAAAGACCAAACTCTGGAAACTGTTAAGATTTTTTTTTAAGGGATTAGGTCTGAAAGCAGACCAAGGGATAACTACTCTAAACTGAGAGATGGATTGTGCCCGATTGATATCAGATGTCCCAAGTTAAACACCAAGTAATCTTTCCATTTACTTTTCATGATAGTGACAGGCAAATCAGAATCTATTTTTGATGCTCTTTCATGGCAGATACTAGAGAATCTGTCCTGCCTTTGTACACTTGGTGTTTATGACAGGTCATATTTTCTTTGAAAGCCATAGGGATTGAATATATACTAACCCAGGAAGTGGCATAAATGATCCAATAGAGATGTTACTCATCCCTAAATGGTATCCATAGCTTTGAAAATCTACCAAAGGGAGTAAAATAACAGTAGCAACAATAGCAATAATAGAATACTAATCCTTCAATGCAGCGCATTTGCACTTGAAATGAAAATAATGTGTTGTTTTGCTCATTACAAAAATTACAGATATTTACTGTCTACTAAAAATACTAAGAAAACAAAGAAAATCACAAAAAATAGAGTAAAAATCATTGAAGGCCTTTCATTAGGATAACTACTTTTAATTTGTCTGTAAGCATCCTTCTACCTCTATATATACATTAGCTCATGTAAAATTGTATTTCCAAATTTACACATACAGGGCCATATTGTACAATATATTTTCATTTAACAAGATAGTATGGATAGTTTCATGTTATTAAATACATTTTTAAATGATTGCATAGAATTCTATTGGATGCATGTATCTTTGGGTTAATAGATATTTAAGCTATCTTCAATTTTTTTTGCTATTATAATTAAGACTTGAACAAGCAATCTTTAGCACATGTATTGGCAGATTTGTGCCACTGTGTCTTCATAAAAAAGGACTGTCTTTACATTTTAATATGTATTGCTGTCCAGCAGAGTTGTGTTAGTTACTCTGGAAGCAATGCATGATCAAACTCATTTACTTTTCTAACATTAAGCTTACTGTTGCAAGCCCAAAGTTCCATCACCTTTTTCATCTTTGCTAAATTGATGGGTGAAAATGATATTTAATTGCGGTTTATATTATTTCTTAAAGTCACAGTGAAGTTTAAAATATTAACCTGAATTATTAATTCTTTGTCAATTGTCCATTTATTATGTTCTTGGTCAACTATTTTTCTACCATTGATTTCAAAAAGCAAAATATATTAGGGATTGTCAATTTGGTCTGCCTTGTTTGGTTGTTCAAATAGCTTCTTGAATTGTCATTTGCTTTTCAACTTTGTATTTAGTATTTTTTAATTGTATAAAATTTGTAATCAACATAGTCAAAATTGTATGCAGTCGATTCCACACTTCTGATTTTCACATCATGATGTGCTTAAAAGAATACTCAGCCCTAATAATTTTATGTCTTTACTTTTTACATTTAAATTTTGTGATTGAGTTCCAAATGAGGGGAGATAGGACACAAGATGTTTTAAATTTAAATGGCTAAACAACTGTCCCAATATTCTTCAGTTAAAAAATATTCTTTTGCTCAGTTGTTGAAAACCCTCTTCTTGTTATACACAAAATTGACATAGATACCCAGTCATCTTTTTGCAGTCTCCCTGCCACTCAATTGCATGTCTCTTCTTATAGCATCACCACCAGCTTTAATGACTACAGCTCTATGGTATGTTTTGATATCTGGTGAAGAAAGAATTCTTCATTCTATTTAAAGAACATTTCTAGTTCTTCTTCTTATGTGCTTTTCCAGATGAACTATAGAAACACTTAACAAGTTCCAAAAAATTTTTCTGGATTTTTAATTAAATAAAAAGATGAATTTCAGTAGAATTAAGTAGAATTTAAGATGAATTAAGTAGTGGTTTGTGACATGTCAAGTTGGGTAGACCAAACTACCTCTCCAAGAATTCATTTTCCTGTTTGTTTCCTGTTTACGTGCATCCTGAGAGAGCTTCTTGGGTGAGATTTGGCTGTGAAGGTGAGGGTGAAGCAGCAGCTATTTTGCAACTCACACTTTATCAGCAATTTGCTGACTCACTTGGTTGCCATAAGGCAGCAGCTGGACCTGCAATTGTTCCACTTCTTCAGCTAGAAACTTCTTTAGCTTCTCTGACTCCTAGACCATGACCAAGGTCCCTAGCTTCTGAAGGATACCACACCAACAAGATCTGAAATGGATAGGACTAGTGTGAGGAAAGCAAGGCACCTAGGAGACCAAAGACTCTCATATTTGTGCAAGTACCACTCTATGATTGCACATACCTGAGCATGCACACTTCCTTAACTTTGACTCTTGGATCCCCTGCTCCTAACACTATACAATGCAACAAGAACTTTCCCAGGTTTTGGTTGGTCTCTGTGAGCTCCTGATTTGGTTTGTGGGTCCCAGATTGTTTTTGCTTTGTCCCACCTTTTATTTATGCTCTGGCATCAGACACAAAGACAACAGCTAGTTGAACTAGTTCCCATAATTGTATAAAGTTAAATCCCTATAATAAATCCCCCCCCACACACACACACAATCCCGGAAAATACTTGAACTAATTATGGTAGACAAAGTTGAAGGACACTAAAATATAAAAATGCTCTTGAGAGTCAATAATAAAAAAAATATATAGAAAAATAGACCAAGGATATAAGATACGAACAAGTCTTAAAAATCCAAATTAATATTTTAAACTTTACTAGTAATCAAAGAAATCAATATAAGCACAATTATTAAATGAATGAATTAAATAAATGAATTAATTATTAAATTAAATGAATACCACTCCTGATTCCATCTTGTTACAGTTATCTGCAGAACTCCAATCACTGAAGATTTTATCCCCTGGCTCACCATTTTCTCTGCCACTAATGCTGTCATCATTCTTAATGTCTCACGAATTACCTGTCCAACACCCTGGACTCTCAGTTCACAGAAGTCTTTCCTCTCAAGGATTTTGCCCTTCATGTCAACTGAGCCCTCTTTCTCACACTCACACCCTCTCTTGGACTATCCCTGAGCACTGCACCACATCAGAAATCTTGATGTCAATCATTTCACTGTCACCAAGCAAATGGTCAATGTAGTGTTTAACAATTATAGAAGCAAGGGTTTAGAAACTTAAGTAATGACCTCACAATACTAGCACTTTGCCTATTACTGGTTTTCATGCATCTTAGCTCCCAGATTATAGTCTCTAATGCCATTCTCTATCCAAAGGAACCAGGTAAATGTGAAAGTGGCTGATTCTATGTCCTTGGTGAGGAATAAATCCAGATAGTTAGGTCTACAATATATTGTTGTGTCCAGAAATCAAAAACACTTGTTTTTAAAGGTGCTTAAACTATACAGGAGCTACATAAAGTTGCTCCTGAAGATTGTTACCACAGTCTAATACCAAAATAGGATAAGTATTTGGAGAAATCTAAATCTGTGAAAAGCCATTAATCTCTAGTAAAATTTATAAATATGAATATTAATATGATATATTTAACCAGTTACAATATAAAGAGAGGAAGCAAGATTAGAACATGGTCACTTTTAAAATTCCATTTTTAAAATGTGGGCTTTTATATATATGGATGTTGTTTTTTTCTATACTTACATGCCTTTCTATGAAATGCGTTATTAAATCTGAAATTGATGGTCATTTTGACTCACAAGAAATGGCAATTTCTAGGGCTCCTGGGTGGCTCAGTGTCTGACTCTTGATTTCAGCTTAGATCGTGATTCCAGGGCTGTAAGATTGAGCCCCATATCAAGTTCTGCACTGAAAGTGGAGCCTTCTTAAGATTCTTTCTCTCCCTCTGCCCCTTCCCTCTCTCTAAAATACATTTTTTAAAAATCTTCTAAAAAATGGCAATTTCATGTGTTCGGCCAACACATACACATTTATATGTATCTGTGTAGGAAACAAAGGTTGTAAACAGATAACTATAAATGCCACAAATACTATTCAAAGAATTGTAAATAATGATTTTCTTTAGGGTTCACTCAAAATAATTGATTAGCCCAATATCTGGAAAAGAGAGCTCCTAACATAAAATTACCTCATCATCCTTTGGATGACCATAATATTTATCATTAAATAGCAATAGTGCTCAAGAAAGTGAACTGAGGAGACATCTGACAAATCCTTGCTGAGAATGAAGAGAGAAGCAACATCAGATATCAACAGATCTGGTTTGGAGTGTCCCATGTAAGTAGTAAATGTAAAAGGCTTTGATCTGAGCTAACAACCAGGTCCTCATAGGAGAATAGCACGCCATACTGCCTTGGTGATCACGCATCTCCTCATGGAAGTTACAGAGGCAATGCTTCACTGCCATTTGACCAATCTTAGAAGAATGTCCTGCAATTTTTCACAGAGCAAGGGGAAATAAATGTGATGAGGAGCCACCAGGAGACAGTGCCTTATCACAATCATGTGAGAGACTGCCAGTCCACTGTTTCTCATCCATCTCCCTAGCTCCAGCTGAGTACACGACTTTAATCTTGACCCTCCCTTAGGGTACAGCTGCAGGCTTCTGTGTAGGGGTACAAAACTGCTTGGCTGCATTTTAGAGTTGGCTCCTCTACAACAGAGCAGCCCACCACCACTCATGACACGTGTGCTCTGGGCTCTGATTGGTGCCATCTTGTGATACTAGGGAAACAGGAAGCTGACCCTATCCAGCTTGCTTTTGCTGTCTGAATCCATCTGGATTTATTGCTTTCTCTTTTTTTCTTTTATGTTTATTTACTTTTGAGAGAGAGAGTAGGAGCGAGGGAGGGGCAGAGAGAGGGGGACAGAGAATCCAAAGCGCGCTCTGTACTGACAGCAGAGAGCCCGATGCAGGGCTGGAACTCACAAACCACAAGATCATGACCTGAGCTAAAGTTGGACCCTTAACCAACTGAGTCACCCAGGATCCCCTCATTGTTTTCTTACCAGCTGAAGCTATAGAGGTATATGGCAAGCCAAGCTAACAGGTGCAGCACTAATACTTGTGGCCCATTAGCCACAGGGCTGCTGCTTTGGGAATGCTCAACTGCTTGACAGTCCTCTGGCCCAGCCAAGAACCAATTGTTCTGTAGTTCAGAGACAAACATCTCAGCTGGTCTGAAACATTATCCTTCTTGTTTTGAGTCTGACATGATTAATGATACCTTGAGAGGCAAAGAAATAAGCACAAAAAAAGAAAAGGAGCAAACCTATAATTTTACTACTTTGAAATGCCTTAAGTGAAACAATAAATGTTTATCATTATAATAATTTGTGTGCATATTTAAGGCAGAAGAAGCACTTAAGAAACTGATATGTTAAATCATGATATTTTTTACAATGTTCAGAGATTTGTGTGTTTGAAATTAACATCTAAATGTTTAAAAGGAATTTATTTGTAATGAATACGTTTTTGCTTTATTAATAATGCATTAGTTGTGCCAGCAGGGTTTAAATTTTTAAAACTTAACAGATTTATAAATTATTAAATTGAAAATTGAAATAATCATAATTAGTAGCAAGTGTTCTTTCCTAATACAAAGAAGCCCAGACATTATAGATTCCAGTTACGTCACTCCTCTCTCCATCCAGCGTCCTTACCCTAAGGCACAATGCAATTCTGTGACTCTGACAGCATTTGGAGTCCATTGACCCCAGTAATTTACACTTCCTACTACCTGCTTGGTGTTCTCACATCTCTCTTTCCTGGCTTACACTTTGTAGTCCATCACCGGAAATACTTTTCTGCAAACACATTCTGTTTTCATGTTCTCTTTCTACACATACTCAACTGGCAAAACATTGGTCCAAGGTTCACCCAAGTATTCCCTTACTCCATGCTTTACTACAGCTGGCTGACTGGTCATACTTTAAATGTATGACTAAAACTTTAACGTGGGCCTTCAGCATTGCTTAGCAATTCTAGAAAATTGTCTCAATCCAAGATGACAACTTTATACTTCCTCTCTGTTTCAAATCTCCAGAGTTTTTTTTTTCCATTTCAACTGATGACCTTGTTTTTCTGTTCACTGGGAAACCAGAAGAAAACGATCTCATCTTCCTGCCAGCAATCCTACTAACATCCCCATTTATATTGCCATAAACTCTGCCTTCCTCCTATTGTTAGGGATGGCCACTACCTCCACTTATAAATTTAATTGAACACTCTCTTAAGGACTTTGTTCCTACAATTACCTGTTTTTTTCTCCTCTGATTACCTGATGCTCTTTCCACCAGTATAAAAATGCACTAATTTTCATAGTAAAAAAAATCCTTATTGACTCTAAATCTTCCCCCAAGCTCCATTTTTCAGCAAAACTCTTCTCAAGAGTTTTCCATATTAGCTTTCTTTCTTTCCTAACACTCATCCTCTCCATTTATTTAGGCCAAATCACTTCACTCGAGGGTTTGTGTCAAGGCCACCAAGGATTATCTTGCTGAATTTAATGGTTAATTTTTACTCTTCATATTCCTCCAGCCTCTTAGCTTATCTCCTTCTTGACTTCCATCGCTTAGCTCTAAGATGTCACACTGTCCCTGTGTTCCTATTGACTAACGCTCCTTCTCAGTTGTCTTTGCAAGCCTCTTGGCTTAGTTCTAGGTCTCCTCTTCTCCATGTCTTGCTCCCTAAATATCTCATCTAACTACATATTTTTATTTTTTAATGTTTATCTATTTATTTTGAGAGATAGAGAAAGAGCAGGGGAGGGGCAGAGAGAGAGGAAGAGAAAGAACTGATGCAGGGTTTGATCTTACGAACCACAAAACAATGACCTGAGCTGAAATCAGGAGTCAGACACTTAACCAACCGAGTCACCCAAGCACTCCTACCTCCATATTTAAATCTGGAGGCTCTGTCTCCAACCTGACCTCTTCCTTGAGTTCCAGACTCCTATATACTTCCTTCTCAGTTCACTGGGATGATTCCTAGGTATATTTGCCAGGATTTTCCAGAGAAACATAGTCAACAGGATGTTTATATACAGAGAAAGACATTTATCTTAAGGAACTGGCCCATGAATTTATAATGTCTAGCAAGTCCAAAATCTGCAGGATAGGACAACATGCTGATCACCCAGGAAGAAGCTGATGTTGCATTTTTAGCTCAAAGGCTATCTGCCACAGAATTCCCTCTTGCTTGGAGGAAGTCAGTCTTTTGTTATAGACAGGCCTTCACCTTGATTAGCTGAGGTCTAATCTAGATCCTCGTAAAGGATCATCTACTTAAAGTTCACTAATTTAAATGTTAAATTCATCCAAAAACACTCTCACGGAAACACCCAGAATAATGTTCAACTTCATATCTGGGTGCTGTGGCCCATCTAAGTTAACACATAAAATTAACCATCACAAAAAGACTTCTTCAATTAAACATGTCCTCAAATGTGCTTTTCCCCAAAGCTTCCCCATGTCAGTGAATGGTACTTCCATTCACTTATTTGGTCAGACCAATACTTTATATTCATCCTTTATTTATTTTTCCTTTGCTTCATATCCAATCCTTTAACTCATTTGTAGACTCTATGTTCAATTTGTCCTGAGTGTATCCCTTCATACCACTCCTAGCACCTCCACCCTGGTGCAAGCCACTATCATCTTTTGCTTGGAGGACAATAATAATATAACCTCCTAAATGGTCTCCCTACCCTCAGAATGCAGATAGAAAAGAGAGAAGGTTCAAGGCCTGTGCTTTGAGCTACTCCAACATCAAGAGATCAGGAAGATGAGACCAAACAAGTAAAAGAGGCTAAGAAGAAGCAGTAATAAAGAAATTAAAAAATCGGGTGTTCTAGAAGACACTTGAAGAAAGCATTATAAGAAAAAGCAGCACCGGTAGAAGATTTCCTTAAAAGATAAATAGTACGATTTGACAATTAGGCTCAGCAATGTGTTGATCAGTGGGATGTCAACAAGTACAAGTTTGGTGGGGTAGAGAGGACAAAATCCTTCAGATGTTCAAGAAATTATGGGAGAAAAGAAATTGGAAACAATGAGCATCTGCAACTATTTTAAGGAATCACATTATGAAAGAAAGAAGAGATATGTACTGGTAGCTGGAAGGACCAAGGAAGAGCTAGATTTTTAAAAGATAACCAAAATAACTGCAATGTCCAAAAGAGAGTAGGAAATTAGCTGTTGCAGAAAGAAAAAAAGGAGAACTGTCAGAAGTGGTGAGCAATGATGAATTCAGTGCTCAGACAGACAGACAGAAGACCAGTCATTGGGTCCATAAGGCATATGGCAGAACATCCATACTGACACTGGGGACAGACAAGTGTGCAGAGAGAGATAAGTGTGCACGGAGAGACAAGTGTGCAAGCACAGACGCACCTAACCCATGGAAGCTCTAGGTAAGTCCCTGGATAATGTCCCCTGAGCTTGGACAAAGGTGTCATGTACAGCACCCTCAAACGATAACCTCTGATGTGGCTGGTCAGGAATCTCAAGATAAAGACAAGGAATAGACCTTAGGGAGCACAAAACTCATAGTGTTTAAGGTTTCCAGTGTATCTGGGGCAAGTGGCTTGAAGCCTCAGCTTCAGCAAGATTTGAAATAAGGAATTTTTTACCCACAGGAGCTTGAGGAGCTCAAAGTGGCTTTTCCACAGGTAAGTGGCCAGTTTCAATCTTTTTCATATGAATTTATATTTAAATTGGGGGTAGCGTTTATTCATTAAACTTATCCAGGTACCTTCAGTGAGCAGAATCTGCACGGTGCCCTGTTGGCCCTATTAGGATACCCGACGTTCTGCCTGTGAAGTGGCCTTTCTAACAAGGAGCTGGATACCCTGACTAGCTGTTGATCTCATCCAGGTAAATGGATCTAGGTAACCATGGGCTTTATGGCTAAGCCCAAAGTGTTATGAGGAATGAATCTGGGAAACGTTGGTGGAGGGCACATTTAAATTCTCTTTCCCTGACATTTCCTTCCATGTAGAGGGACATAATCCTCTTGACTCCTCTGTTTCCACACCCACTCCTCCCACGGAGGGATGGAATACTTTATCTGATTGGGGGGCTTGCAGGGAGAAAGTCGGGCATGCAAAGTCCAGTTGCTTCCCCTTCCATTTCTCATGTAACCCAGCTTGCCCTCAGAGCCTATGTAATTGAGGTGGCTCCAGGACGTGTGGTAATATTACAGATAAAGTTCCTGCCCTTGGTAGTTTAGTTCTGCCTGTGATTAGGAGCACAAATCTGCTAAATTCTGGGATTCGCATTTGGAAAGCCCACTATCCCACAGAAATGAGCAACCTACTCAAATACCAACTTTACCAGTAATTAAGGTGATATTTTGATCTTCCATAAGCTCTACTCGTTGTCTATCTTTTTAAATAGCTCCAAATTCAGGTGGAGAAGAGGGGTACCACTTACTGGACCCATTTAAATTTCCAGCAATTTCACTCATAAAGGCTCAATACAAAGGCTACAGCTACTCTGATTTAGAAAGATTTAGGTTTTCTAAATACACTTGAAAGTATGAGTTCAGTCTATTTTCATTACTTTTACATCTATCCTGAAATATTTGCATATGTAAAAGTCTATTTGAGTATTACTGCCAAGTGCTTAAAATTAGTCCACAAAAAATGAACTACAGACAGAATAAAATTAACATAGACTGTAGAAAAACACAAAATGCCTTAGGCTTACCATTTTATTACTAGTACCAAGTGTGAATATATTTCCTCCTGCATATTTTAAATTATTTTGAACACTACCAATCTCTAGGATCTATTTACATGGATGATTATACATTGAAATTAACCTGCAATATAAACCAGATTGAAGTTTTTTTAATCTGCTAGGCAAAGAATGACATTGTTTGGCATCTCACACAAGTCAACAAAAAATAGAAAAGCAGCTGTTTAATGAGGTCTTGCTAATTTTTTAAATAATGAGATGCCAAACTGGTACCCACACACCAAAAAAGCTCAGCTCTAATTAAGGTGATATCAGATATCAGTGTCAACAGGATTTCTTAAATATAGTGTCTTCATGTGGGCTCTTCCAGTCTGTTACAACTTAGTGGTTTTAGTAATGAAAAATCATGCATGAGAAAAATGTTATTTACAAATGCAAATGTGCCTCCAAAAATAAGTTTTTAAAGTACATCTTACAACTTTTCTGAAAGAAGTTAGCCATTTGACTTGTATTAGGTTCTGGTACTTACCTAAAATATAGCTCCACTTAACATAACTTGTATTCAATTTTAGTACCTTTTTTTTTTTTAATGTTTTATTTATTTTTAGGAGAGAGAGACAGCGTGAGCAGGGGAGGGTCAGAGAGAGAGGGAGTCACAGACTGAAACAGGCTCCAGGCTCCGAGCTGGCAGTCAGCACAGAGCCCGACGCGGGGCTCGAACCCACGAACCGCGAGATCATGACCTAAGCGAAAGTCGGAAAGTCGGACGCTTAACCGACTAAGCCACCCAGGCGCCCCAATTTTAGTACCTTTTATTTTGTTTGTCACCCACACAAAAATTTCTTATAGAATATGATGTCATATGTAGAAATTTCCATTACATACTTCACATTCAATATTAGACATTGTGTATTTAGGTATTGTCAGCTCTCACATCAAAAAGACATTGGAACAAAATAAAATAATTACAGTATCTTTTCTGACTATTCTAGGCAATCACTAAAGTGAATATTTTGGGTACTAAATTTAGTGACTCCATAGTTTAATAATATCTGTCGGGGTGCCTGGGTGGCTTAGTCGGTTAAACGTCCAACTTTCGCTTAGGTCATGATCTAGCGGTTCGTGGGTTCGAGCCCCGCGTCGGGCTCTGTGCTGACTGCCAGCTCAGAGCCTGGAGCCTGTTTCAGTCTGTGACTCCCTCTCTCTCTGACCCTCCCCTGCTCACGCTGTCTCTCTCTCTCCTAGAAATAAATAAAATATTAAAAAATTTTCTTAAAAATAATATCTGTCATTTGGGGATATGAATTCATCATTTGGATAGCTTAAAACATCAAACTAATTAGTCAACCAATCAAAAACATGCATTCTTTTGAATAAAGAAGATCTCTGGCTGAATTCAAACTAATAATGATATTCTAATCTTTGAATTAAATATGAAGTCACATTTGGCAGTAATAATAGTTACCATTTATTGTGCCAGGCACATATCAGATGCTATACACTATCATATCTCATATAACTTAATCCCTAAAACAATGCTAGAGTACATAGTAATAGTCTAGTTTAACAAATATGAAAACTGAATCCTAGAGAGGTTAAGTAACTTTAAGTACGATCACACTGCTTGTAGGTAGTAGAACTGGGATTTAAAATTTTTTAAATGTTTTACTTATTTCTGAGAGAGGGAGACAGCATGAGCAGGGGAGGGTCAGAGAGAGAGGGAAATACAGAATCTGAAACAGGCGCCAGGATCTGACTAGCTGTCAGCAGAGCCCGACGTGGGGTTCAAACCCACGAACCGTAAGATCATGAACTGAGCCGAAGTCGGATGCTTAACTGACTGAACCACCCAGGTGCCCCGAGCTGGGATTTAAGCAGAGATGTCTGCCTGCAATGCTGTCCTTTGTCTTTACAGAATAAAGTATTTCAGGCGAGGATCCATTTGTACAAAGTCATCATTTGTGAAATGGTTGATCTGGCTGGCATGGGGTTGAGTTCATGGCAATGGTTTAGAGCAAGGCAAGCCATTCAGGCTGAGGGTGAATTCTAAAATCTTTTCCTTCAAAAAAAAAAAAAATCTTTTCCTTCATTAATATTATGAGCTAAGTAGTTGAACTAACTTATCAAAGCATCCTTAATGACAGGGGGAATCTGATATGGAACCATAATCCCTAGTCACATCAGGTTTGTACAGATAGGCTAAACATCTGAAGCATTTGTGCCCATTTATTATTGAACTGAGCTGTCCACAAAAGCTGTACAGTGTGTTGGTCTTATACAGATATTATTTAAGATCGATACTTATGTATACAGAGGAAAATTAAGGGCAACAAGATAATTAATACCTCCCAATGAAAGGTCCTTCTCATAGGATTTCTTGAAGTTAAAAAAGATTATGGAACCTTCTGCCCACGTATAACTCAGTTTTTGCATACATGTATTTCCCAACCCATTCTTGGCTATAGTTTGTAGCTCCAGATAATTATTGAATAAAAATCACAAATAAATGAAATATGTTTCTAATAGAAATATATTATTGAAAGTAAAACAATAACGATGATGGTAATAGGCCTGAGTATTATGGGACAAGTAAGTATTTAGAAATGACTAAAAACAGAAATTAACAACCAATTTTCTGAGAAATCTCAGAAACATACAAGAATTTGAGGCAGTGAACAGAACTGTTTGTCACGTTAATGTTAACACTACTCTTTCCATTTGGTTGTCCACCTAGCCTACAAGTCGAGTGGTTCGGGTTACAAATCCCTGAGTTCTAAAGATACTAAGCATGCTAAACTTTTATCACAGACACATATAATCCATCTCCATTAGGGAGAGTAATGCACGCCGATAGCAGCACTAAATGTCAACAATCTGCACTCACGAACTCAATCAGGAGATTTCAGTGAATCCAATTTTTCAGAATCCTTTAGTCTTGAATATATTCATATCCTTTGACCCCGTAGCTCCACTTCTAAAAAATTATCCCACAATAATAACCACCCACATATACTAAGATATATGTACAAAGATATTCAGTGTCATAGTGAAAGGCTAGAAAGAGGGAAAGCTAAACACTTATCAATAAAAGAATGATTAAATAATTATTATTATTATGAAGTCATCAAAAAGAACAAGTTAAAAATTTTGTACTGACATGAAAATCTCTTCAAAATATACTGTTGGGTAAAAATAAGCAAGGTAAAAGGTAACATCTAAAGTATGATGTTTCCTTAAAAATAAATGTGTTTAGAATATGTGCATGTAAATGCATAGGAAAGGAACCAGGAAAAATACCAAATATCTGGCATTAGTCACTTCTTGGGAAAGGAGAGAAACTGGGAAGAAAAGTGAGCAAAGGGAAGTATTCTCTTTTTTTGTAAATATTCTATGTTGTTTGAATATTTTATAATAAGAATCCTGTAGTACTTGCGTAAACAGATAAGGAATTTGGGGTGCTTGGGTGGCTCAGTCGTTTAAGCATCTGACCTCAGCTCAGTTCATGATCTCACAGTTTGTGAGTTCGAGCCTCATATCAGACTGTGTGCTGACAGCTCAGAGCCTGGAGCTTGCTTCGAATTCTGTGTCTCTTCTCTCTGACCCTTTCCCTCTCTCTCTCTCTCTCTCTCTCTCAAAAATAAATAAAAAGACTTAAAATAATATTTTTAATAAGATAAACAATTCAGTTATGAGACTAAAACTTTGCTTTTAATATACTAGGATATTATTTGTGGGGTGCCTCAGTGGCTCATTTGGTTAAGCATCTGACTTTGGCTCAGGTCATGATCTCACAGCTCGTGAGTTCAAGCCCTGCGTTGGACTCTATGCTGACAGCTCAGAGCCTGGAGCCTGCTTTAGATTCTGTGTCTCCATCTCTTTCCCCACCCTCTCTCCCCCTTCCCTGTGTCTCTCTCTGCCCCTCCCCGACTTGTACTCTACCTCTTTCAAAAATAAACAAACAGTAAAAAGTATTTTTAAAGGATATATATTTTTATGTGGTGGGTGGGTGTGTATATATGTATATGAAACAGTTTTTAACTAATTTGACTCTTTGATCCAAGATATATTTATAGTTATAAATTGTTCCCAAATCTGTCTAGTATGAAAACTTTTTGTTGAAATCATGTAGGGATTTAAAATGTGTATATAATTCATGTAGCAAACCAAGCTAAACCACAACAGTGATATCAAAGTCCAAATGCACTGCTAAGTTTGGAATTCCAGACCTAAAATATTCTTGGGAACGTTTCCTCATGATTCAATCTTGGTTTTAAATAATAGCATTTATAGTTTTCCCACATCTAAGTTGCTGAATAGAGGACAAAGTTAAATGGAATGGTCATGACTGGTTAAGTTGGAAGGAAGCCTCAGGCCTCGATTTATATTTTAAAATTAAACACAAAGACCCCTCTATCAGTATTCACTGTGTCACACTCCCTCATTCGTGCATGGCATTGTATAGTATGGTGCTTGAACTTCTCATTTCAGCACCTGCAGTGTGGAAGGAGCAGATAAGAATTTTCCCTTTTATTAATCTTATGTTAAAATGTCTAATTCAAGCAAGAAACACTTTACCTCTACATGTCATAGTTACTTAATGAAGTAGGCACAGGAATGGAAGCACTGTTAGATCTAAACATATTAAGAAATTAATTAACCTTCAAATGTTGTGATCGTGGACATCGATGACTATTAAGTAGCAGCAATAAAAATGCAATCAAAGACCCATAAACCAGGAAGCTTATCACAAAACTCCTGAAATACTCCAGGCCTTTTTTAAATTTCTAAGGGTCTTTGCTATTCATTCACTGATTTTTTTAAATTTTCAGTCAAAATCTTCCCTACATTAATCCTACTTCCTTTTATTTGGTCTATCGTTAATATGTAGAATTCAATTTCCTTATCACAAAATCTCCTTAGACATTTCACTAAAGCATGAACAAAAAAAATTTTTTTACGATACCTGGGTTTCACTGAGTAAAGCCAGTTCAATCTCATCATGACCTGTAATTACTTTGATAATAACAGCAAATATCTGCTTTCACCCTTGTGAGAGATTCTTTAACTGGATGAAGTCCCAGTTGTGTTGAATATTTCTACCCTTATGCCTCACATAAAGGTTATGAGCTCTATTTGTTTCAGTTCTTTTGGCTGGATAAAGGGGAGGGATGAACATATGGTACCTCTGCAGGTTAGGCACTGTGCTAGGTGTTTTCAGAAGTTTCCCTGTTTAATTTGCCCAACTAACTACTGAAATGGATATTACTTTCTTCACAAAGACTCAAACAGTTGTGTAAATTGTTGAATATTACATAGCCGGGAAAAGGCAGAGCCTGGACTTCATGCTTGTATGACTCCTTAATATCAGTAAAATCCAACTCTTGAAATATGAAATTCCAGGTCTAGCTAATACTCATTGCAAAGCTGATGCTTCTCAAACACCTGTCCAATCTCCTTTGGGCTTTCTGTCATTGCACATTTCTCTGCTCTCAGATATTTGTAACACTTCCCTCAAATGAAAGAAAAATTGATCCCACCAAACAGAAATACTGGGGAAAACATCACCTGCAATTGGATTACAAAAACATTCAAAAAAACAACAACACTGAGTCACAATATAAAAATTATTCATTCAAATATTTTGCTGCATACCATCTCTACAATTCACAGGGTTCTTTTAGACAATGAACATAGTTGCATGATATTTCACTGGTAGAGCTAACATTCAGGGAACTATAAATGGCAGAACTGACGGACAACACTTTCAAGAAAAGATCACTCACTGTAGAGGACGCCTGTGTGGCTCAGTCAGTTAAGCATCTGACTTTGACTCGGGTCATGATTTCACAGCTTGTGAGCTCTAGTCCCACACTGGGAGAGCTCGAGATCCTCTTCAAGTAAACACAAGAGCCCTGCTTCTCTCCTTCTCTGACCCTGGTGTGATTCTCTCTCTCTCTCCCTCAGTTGCACTCTTTCTCTCTCTCTCTAAGAAGAAAAAAAAATGATCAGTCATTGTAGAAAGAGTGTTTTTTAAGTGCAGATGTTTCTTACCTTAAACATTTCATACCTTTAGCAGATGTTAAAGAACACTGATTCCCACATTGTTGGGCTGCATAAAATAATGAGTTCCTCCAACCTGGGTTGTAGCTAACTAAAAGGGTTCCTGAGGGGGGAAAGTATGCATTTGGGATAATGGAGGATGGGAAAAGATGATGATGGTATTAAATGGACAAAGGGAAATACTAAGTCTATAAATAAGGATAATAAATAAGGTCAGTGATGCCCTGAATTATTTGAGGAACAAGGCAAAGAATAGAGGACTTAATTTACTTTTGAAGCTGATATATAGTAATATAATATAGAATTTATTAAGGAAAAGTAATATGAGAATCCAGCCTTCAGAGATCTTGATAAAGGAGAGAATGGAGAGAGAAAGGAAGAATATATTTGGCCAGAAGCCTTTTATGGGCTAGTCTGTGGCTCTGTGAAAAATTAATCAGTTTTCTGTTCTGTTCCTGAATAGAGGATGCAATTTCACAAGTATTATAAGAATTAATAATAGCTACATGTTTAAGGAATTAATATTACTAAATTGCTTTTGAATTTCAGGTATTTATAAGGTAATACCAAATGTTACTATAAAAGGCTTTTTGTTTTAGTATAAAAAGTAATGTACATTTGTCATTAGAAGTTTAAGCAACACAAAAGTATATAATATAAAAAGTGAAAAATGCCTCTAGGTAACCTCCCAGGACTCACATGCTTGTTTCAAGAGGTAACCACTGTTAATTCTTTGATAAGTATCACTGCCATGAAATTATAGTCCTGCAACTAGCTCTTTTTTTTTCTATTTGATTTTTCCTTCCGTGTGAGCACATGCAAATTCTCATTCCTTTTACAGTTATGTAATATTCTTTAATATATACAATAAGTGGATTTTAATGTATATATGCCAATTATGTACCAATTTTTTTCATACCAATTTTTTAAAAATTGATTTACATTTATTTATTTTTGGGGCGCCTGGGTGGCTTGGTCGGTTAAGCGTCCGACTTTCGCTTAGGTCATGATCTCGCGGTTTGTGGGTTCGAGCCCCGCGTCGGGCTCTGTGCTGACTGCCAGCTCGGAGCCTGGAGCCTGTTTCAGAGTCTGTGTCTCCCTCTCTCTCTGACCCTCCCCTGCTCACGCGGTCTCTCTCTCTCTCTCCTAGAAATAAATAAAAATATTAAAAACATTTTTTTTAAAAATTGTTTTACATTTTTATTTTTGAGAGACAGAGTGAGACAGAGTATGAGTGGGGAAGGGGCAGAGAGAGAAAGAGACACAGAATCCGAGGCAGGCTCCAGGCTCTGAGCAAGTACTCAGCACAGAGCCTGGCATGGGGCTTGAACCCAAAAACAATGAGATCATGACCTGAGCCAAAGTCAGATGCTCAACCGACTGAGCCACCCAGGCACCCTCATACCAAATATTTTTAACCTCTTGATGAACCTTTAGAAGGCCTACAGTTTGGGGCATTTTAAATACTACTGTGGTGAACAATCATGTATACATGGACCTCAATTATGTCATTAAAAGAAAAATAAACCATAGTTTCTAACTTTGACAATTTTTCTTTAGTGCTATTATTAGGGCTAAATTCTCTTATTTTGTAGCTCCATTTAATTAATTTAATTGTTTAGGGGAAACAGGTGACTCAGATGGTTAAGCATCTGACTTCAGATCAGGTCATGATTTCACACTTGTGGGTTTGAGCCCCATGTCAAGCTTTGCACTAATAGCTCAGAGCCTGGAGCCTTTTTCAGATTCTGTGTCTCCCTCTCTGTCTCTGCCCCTCCCCCACTCATACTCTGTCTCTCTCTCTCTCTCTCTCAAAGAAAAATAAACATTTAAAAAATGTTTCAATAAAATAAATTTAATTTTTTTATAAACTTAATTATCTTTAGGACAGCTGTTTGGAAAGCAAGAGAAGCTTTCAGTGTGTGTGCATGTTAAGTATGAAAATCAAACAAAATAAACAATAAACAATAACAACAGTAAGAAGGGGGGCCTAGGTGGCTCAGTCAGTTGAGCTCCTGACTCAGCATTTTGGCTCAGGTCATGATCCCAGGGTCGTGGGACAGAACCCCGTGTTGGGCTCCACACTGAGCATGGAACTTGCTTGAGATTCTCTCTCTCTCTTTCTCTCTCTCTCTCTCTCCCTCCCCTTCTGCCCCCATCCTCTGCTTACACTCTCTCTCTAAAAAATTTTTTAAAGGAAAGAAAAAAAAAAACAGAAAAAAATCTCCACATAGGAATGTTGGAGAATAAACCAAGAAGATCTGTGGCTAGGGACCAGGGACCGTGTTTGAGAGTCATCAGTCATATATACCATTCTTCAGCTTCAATTAGTTACTAGGGCTAACGGAAGAACTGACTTTTTCACTCATGTCTGGGGTAGAAGGAAATGCAGACATAGCTTTTGGTGCTACTGTCCTAATGCTCCCAAATTATGTGCTTCTCAAAAACAAAAAAAGCACATTAATGTAATGTTTTAGGCTCATACTCTGAGATACACAGTCTTTTAAAGAGTAGATTAGGGGCACCTGGATGGCTCAGTCGGTTAAGCGTCTCTTGGCTCAGGTCATGATCTCACGGTTTGTGGGTTCGAGCCCCACATCAGGCTCTGTGCAGACACCTAGCTCAGAGCCTGGAGACTGTTTCAGATTCTGTGTCTCCCTCTCTCTCTGACCCTCCCCTGCTCATGCTGTCTCTCTCTCTCTCTATCTCAGAAATAAATAATAAAAAAAAAACATTACAAAATTAAAATGAAAGACCATGAACAAATTTGCTTATGTATATCAATGTCTGTATAAGTGCCCTGTAAGAATCTTAGCACCTTAGAACTGGAAAAAAAAAAAAACTATATAGGTTGCTTGGTCCATTGGTAAAAGAAAATGAAGCCCAGAAAGACTAAATGATTTCTCCAAGGTAACAGCCAGTGAGTCGCAGAGATAACGCCCAAATCCACGCACAGATACCTGACCCAGTGTTTTGGTTTTTTTTTTTAATTTTTTTTTTAATGTTTTATTTATTTCTAGGAGAGAGAGAGAGACAGCGTGAGCAGGGGAGGGTCAGAGAGAGAAGGAGTCACAGACTGAAACAGGCTCCAGGCTCCGAGCTGGCAGTCAGCACAGGGCCCGACGCGGGGCTCGAACCCACGAACCGCGAGATCATGACCTAAGCGAAAGTCGGACGCTTAACCGACTAAGCCACCCAGGCGCCCCCCTGACCCAGTGTTTTATTCATCATACCATTTACCTGAAAAGCATAATTGATAAATATCAATCAATGAAATTTTGTTAGTCTTTTTTTGCACCTATACAATCAGACTTAAAGGGAAAATTGATACATCTTTGTGTGATTAATGATGCCAGACTCGAAGTCTGCTGTGGGGCCTGAATTATCCTGATTTTAATTGACTGAAGAGGCTGCGTTACCAGCCCTGCACTCTGCATGGGCTCCCCGCCGGGCTGGAAATGCAGCTGGAGCATGGCACTGCTTCATAACCACTGGCTGGGATCAAGCAGAATTACAGCTGTCCAAACAATAATTAACCATTTTTTAACAAGCAGGCTGTATGGACAAGGATTTGACAAGAAATCAGGCTTGAGCCATGTGTGACCCTTCTCACTGTTGAGGGCAGTTTTGCTCTGTTAGATGTTCTGTCCATATAACCCAAGATTTGGTAATACCAAGGGGAATCCACCATAACACTACTTTAAAATGGTGAAAATAGGAGCACCTGGGTGGCTCAGTCAGTTAAGCGTCTAACTTCGGCCCCGGTCATGATCTCACTATTCGTGGGTTCAAGCCTTATGTTGGGCTCTGTGGAGACAGTTCAGAGCCTGGAGCTGCTTCGGATTCTGTGTCTCCCTCGCTCTCTGCCCACCCCTTATACTCTGTCTTTCTCTGCCTCTCAAAAATAAATAAACTTTATTTTATTTTTATTTTTTAATGTTTACATAATTTTTGAAAGAGTGAAAGACAGAGCACAAGTGGGAGAGGGGCAGAGAGAAAGGGGGAAGGGGTCCTTTGTTTGGTTCCTGGGTCTTCCTCTTCAACCTGAGGTAGCAGATCTTCACATTCCTGCAATGTCCACTCTAACACACAAATATCATCGAAGACAGGGCCCAGGGTACTCAGTGCTTCTTAACTCCATCAGACCCAATCCTCTAATATCTAACGTATTTACTTAAAGTCCTGGAAATGACAGAGGAGAGAGAAAGGGAGGAACAAAGTACATAAAATCCTCTTTCTGGGAAATGACAGCAAAATTTCTGCTTACCTGGAGAAATCTTGCTCATCCTTCAATTGAATTCAAATGTCACCTCCTCAGTGACAATTCTTTGACTCCCCAGGGGTTATCATTCACCCATAAAACTGACTGTGACTGTATGTGTATGCCCACGAGGGTCTTGTTACAATTTTATAAAAAGCCATGGGAATCTATAACTCCCCTAATTGTGAACTTTTTTAAGAGATAAAATTTTATTCATCATTGTTTGCCAAAAGCCTATCACATAGCAGGTAATCAGCCAATGTACGTTAAATTTTTACAATGACCTTTGTGTCATCTGATTTGGTCAGAAAGTACAGTTAACTATTCTGATGAAAAGAAAAACGTAGGCACTCTATATAAATGGTCAATTTGAATAGAAGAGTACACAATAAAATGCACTTACCACCTGAATTGTGCTAACATTTCATTGTCCTTTGATAATTCACACAGCATTTACTGTGCCTCAGGGTCATCGTTAGAAATGTCAGTTGCTGCTGTGTAGGATATGTGCAGAAATGCCAGCTAATTCAAATCTCTGGTTGATAGAGTACCAGATACACCACCTATCTCTTTATTTGTTCTGCTCTCTACAAGGCATCGCTTAGGCATCCACTTTGACACCTGTTAGGGTTACTCATGAGTTGTTTATCTGTGTGCTACTTCAATCTTTATTTATAAGAATCAGGACTGGATGCCTGTAGGTTCTTATTTCTCTTTCTTATTCTACATGTCCTCCCTCCATTACACACACATGCGCTCACACACACACACACACACACACATATTTCATCATATTTTAATATCCATATTTAGCTCTGTAGTCATTCATCATATAAAATGAAAGTGAAATGAGCCAAGCAAGCATCCCCCAATAGTACTCAGCTTATGTAGTTTAAAAATTCTAATGTTTTATTCAAGCACTAGCTCTCTGGTAATTCTCCTCAGAAGATGTCAATGTATATCCAATTACTAAGGCCAACCACACATACAGTAGACCAATAATCTGATTTGGGGTTCAGCGAAGTATAGCAATCATACAAAATTCAAAATTTCAGACTTTTCTCATTCTCAATTTGACTTCCAAGGAAAGAAGGAGATTTAGTAATTATAAGGCAGAATTATAATAAAAATTAGGAAATATAGTTCTTCTGACTGCAAAAACAGAGTTCTACTCTGCTAGATGGTAACTACCGAAGATAACATTTTCTATCATTACGTAAACAGCTCTGACTGTTTAGAAAAAAAAAGATAATCTTCTCTTGAGGCTCCTGGGTGGCTCAGTCTGTTGAACGTTCAACTCTTGATTTGGGGTCAGGTCATGATCCCAGAGTTGTGGGATAGAGCCCCCCGTGGTGCTCCTTGCTGAGTGTGGAGCCTGCTTAAGATTCTCTCTCTCTCTCCCTCTGCCCCTCTTCCCTGCTCATACTCTATCCCTAAAGTTAAAAAAAAAAGAAAAAGATGATCTGCTCTTGACACGCCAAAATTACATGGGTCCCAAAGCACCAAGAATCAAACTTATACATTTATAAGTGGGTGATAATTACAAACATTTAATATTATTAATTATTGATTTATCAAAAGTCTACAAGCCCAGAAATGTTATTCCCCTTAAAATACATACATGTGGCGAATGTGAATATCTCTACAGAGTACACAAAAATTAGAACTACCAACTTTGGCAAATAAAAATACACACACCTAGTTAAGTTTGAGATAACCAACAAATAATCTTTAATATAAGTATATCCCACGCAATATTATATCTGAAAACACCAATATAAATCTACAAAAGAGGCCATTTATCCAGTGAGTTGTGTGGCAGAGAAGGGAATAAAACAAAACCCTCACATCTGGCTTTACTCAAATCTATCACTCATTTCCAAAAACAAGGATGGAGATAAAACAGAAGTAAATCTATTCAGAAGTTTGCACTTTTTAAGGTCTAGAGAGGTTCAACCATTCAGTAATGTGTTTACTTTTCCCAGTCACAGCATTACAAGCCTAAATGTGGCTCTACTGTGCAGTCATTTGATACCTGAAGTTCTCCGAAGACTGAATCTCTCAAACTCAGCCCTGCGATCCCCTCAGGCAAATATGTTGGGCTGCTTGTCACCTCTTCCAAGCATCAGGGCTCCCTGGATACGGGTCATAAATGAATTAACAAGCATGTGGATTACTTTGTGAACAATAAATTGACACTCCTGGAGCACCTGGGTGGCTCAGTTGGTTCAGTGTCTGACTTCGGCTCAGCTCATGATCTCACTGTTTGTGGGTTCAAGTCCGTGCTGACAGCGGGGAGCCTGGAGCCTGCTTTGAATTATATGTCTCCCTTCTTCTCTCTGCCTCTCCTCCCCTCATGCTCTGTCTCTCTCAAAAATGGATAATAAATAAAAGATAAAATTTTAAAAAATAAAATAAATTGACGCTCCCTTATAGAGTAACGTTATAATTAAAAATTGATAGCTTCAGGGTGGGCACTGGCTAACGTGGGACATTTTCTTGATATATTTAGACCTCCACAAGCGGCATGCAAATGTCCAGCCTCTCCCAGGCACACCTGAGTGGCTCATCCACTAAGACCCACTAGTTCACGGACAGGTCATTTTCCCACTTTGTTCTTCTAATGACACAGAACACCGGGGAAGAGTGATTCACCTAGAAAGGATGCTTCAGCAGTGACTTGATGTTAATTATGGGGACTCTGCAGCCATAAGCCCCATGGTGGCATTGCAGTGGACATGAACAACTTGAGACCAATGATCTACCATATATCATTGAACTCAAGATCCTATCAACTATAAGACACACCAATACTTATATCCCACTAAAGGAAACAAATGTTGATGCTAAAATGTAATGCTTGCTCGACATTAGAAACTTTATACTTACTGAAAAACCCCTTACACACTTTTTAAGCATAGATTTTTACAAGCAGTTATGGGTTTGTGCATACGTAAGAAGAAAAGTAAGTAAAATAATTTGATGGAGGTATTCCTAGAATATTTTTGTATTTAGTATTTGACTCATCTGAACAGATCCATCTCTAACAATTCAGGCTCAGGAAAATGAAGGGCCAAATGCCATATTTCTAAATAGTTAGAAGTTATAAATTAAACGACAGCCATGGCCTGGAGCCTGTTTCCACCTATGCTCTCGAGGGATCACTCATTACATAGAAGCTGAAGGAGCACTTCCTGTCCCAGACCAGCTTTGCCTACTAGAAACCAGAGCAGTCGCTAAGCAAGGCAGGGCAGAAGCTGGACTCAGACTTCTAGGTGGCGACTGGGCTTATCAGAACTGGGCCAAGTCCCCAGCAACTGGAAAGAACAACTTCCCCTTACCCATATCATTTTTCTGACTCAGAATTCCAGGTAGTTCTAGTACTGCCCAAGCTATGTCACACTGTACAGGGCAGGAAGTACACGCTGTTATCCTGGGAGCCTGCTCTGCCCTGATGTGGACGGCCAGCTGGGACCAAAGCAGACCTACTTTCTCTGCTTTCCCACGGGAAGTCCACAAACCATGTTAGCTACCTCCTCCTCGTTTCCTCTACAAAGTTTGGGGGGCACCAGCCATAATTCCCAAACACTCAACTTTCTGAAAACTTACAGAATGTAAAAGAAACTTAGGCATGTTTGTGTTACAATGTGTCCTTGAAAGGGCGGAACCCAGAGCAGGGCCTCTCTAGCTAGGTTATTGAGCAGTTCTTCTTTTTTTTTAATTTTTTTAAATGTTTTATTTATTTCTGAGAGAGAGAGAGATAGTGTGAGCAGGGGAGGGTCAGAGAGAGAGGGAGACACAGAATCAAAAGCAGGCTCCAGGCTCTGAGCTAGCTGTCAGCACGGAGCCCGATGCGGGGCTCGAAGCCGAGAACCTTGAGATCATGACCTAAGCGAAAGTCGAATGTTTAATGACTGAGCCACCCAGGCGCCCCCTGAGCAGTTCTTCTGAACCACCTTTTCACCCAGAGTCAGAGGTGTGCTGTTTTCCACTGAATTCATCCTTTGTGCTATTAAAAGCATAGATGATGAGAATTTCTTTAAAAGTCTTATGAGGATTTGGGGGCACTTGTGTGGCTCAGTCAGTTAAGCATCCGACTCTTGATTTCAGCTCAGGTCACAGTCTCATGATTCGTGAGATTGAGCCTCACGTCAGGCTCTGTGCTGACAGCGTGGAGCCTGCGTGGGATTCTCTCTCCCGCTCTCTCTCCTTTTCCTGCCCCTCCTCTGCATACATGTGCACATGCTGTCCCAAAAGAAATAAACTTAAAAAAAAAAGTTTTACCAGGATTTTTTTCTAAATCACTAAGAAATGTTTTCAGATTATTAAGCAAAAGATAAAATATTGGCACATTATTTTTAGTATGTTTTCCCCTTTTAAAGTTGGTAGGTAAATATACTCTATGATTAAATCTTAATATTTCTGCTTGTATTAATAAATATCTAGAAATTTCCCACAAGAAAAACATATATCATATATATTTAAATTTATTTATTTTGAGAGAAAAAGAGAGAGAGAGAGCACAAGCAGAGGAGAGGCAAAGAGGGAGAAAGAGAATCCCAAGCAGGTTCTGCACTACCAGCACAGAGCCTGATATGGGACTCGAACTCATGAACCATGAGATCACAACTTGAGCCGAAATCAAGAGTTGGAAGGCTTAACCAACTGAGTCACCTAGGCACCCCAAGAAAAACATATTTCTTAATGCTTAAAAGTTATAGTCATATATTTTTTCTTTTTTATATACTCTTCAACCTACAAAGTCTTGAGAAAAGAAATCGAGTAAAATGTGTTCACTGTATAATTTTCCCACCCTCACTTATACTTTTTATGCTTTAGAATAACAACTACTCACAGTAAAGAAAGGTTGTTGTTTTAAGGATAATAAATTGTTCCCTAACAATATAAGAAGTTGAATTTAAGAATAGCTTACTGTTTGTTGATGCAAAATTGTCAGGATTCACTTTTCAAAGCCTCCTCATTTTTTTTCTTCTACCTTCCCTAGGGAAGGAATGTATAGAGTGCAGGGGAAAAGTGTCCTTTCAAAATAAAAATAGTCTTGCTTAAAGTGTTATTTTGTTGTTGTTGTTTTTAGCCCCAACTTATTGGTAGGGATATAACTATCCATTAAGAGAACTAGATTCAAAGAGTTCTCTTGAGTGCTATATAGTCCATTAAGTCACAATTACCTTCTAGATAATAATGAAAGATCATGAAAGCCACAAAGGATATGGTGGGCTGAATCCAGGTTATGGTATAATGCTCTTTCCTATGTAAAAAGAAAATACCAGGAGGGTGCCTAGGTGGCTCAGTAGTTAAGCCTCCAACTCTTGATTTTGGCTCAGGTCATTAGCTCACAGTCCATGAGCTCAAGCCCCGCGTGTTGGGCTCTACACTGACAGTGCAGAGCTTGCAGGGGATTCTCTCTCCCTCTTCCTGCCCCTTCCCTGTGTGTGCACATATGTGCTCACTTGCTCTCTCTCAAAATAAATAAACTTAAGAAAAATAGAAGAGAGTTTGGGAAATCTAGCCTTTTACTGACCATATTCTTCAAGGTATGTTACAAAAGGGAAGGGGAAAATGGATAATAGGAAACAATTACTGGTCCTTGTGGAGTGGGATCAGTTATTTTACTTCTCAGTGGAGGTAGCCTTCCTGTGATAATCAGAAATCTAAGATCAACTAGATATGTCATGTGTCCCCTCAAATCCAGATAGCTCCTGGGCTTTTAAGTCCTAAAATCCCCAATGGGGCAAGATGGTCATTGAGTAAATAAATATACTTTATTTTAATATATATTTTATTTAAAAATAAAATCCTTTTAGATTTTGTTTGGGGAATATGTGAATGTGTTTATATATGTAATGGAAGATGAGCTTAGCTTACACTATATACAGAAGCATTATTTGACAGTGACAATAGTTAAACATCGAAATAGAATTTCTCAGGGAATTTATAACAGGCCATTCTTTTTTTTTTTTTAAGTTTATTTATTTATTGAGAGAAAGCACACACAAGAAGGGGAGGGGAACAGGGAGACGGAGGGAAGGAATCCCAAGCAGGCTCTACGCTCAGTGGGGCTCGATCTCATGAACATGAGATCATGACCTTAGCTAAAATCAAGAGTCCAAGGCTTAACTGACTGAGCCACCCAGATAAGAAGCCATTCTTGAGAGACAGTTAAACATAGTATAGATATTCCTCATGCTGAAAGGATTGGGAGGGGAGTATAGGACTAATTGGGGTAGGGACATGACTTGGCAAAGTTCTTAACTTTATGATTTTATATGTAGATTCCAAGGGAATCATTGATATTTTTTAGAAAATAAGCTTTTTACAATATTGTATAATCTATGTTCAAAAGCTGACATAAAGACATTTATTATAATTAATCATGGTATTTAAATCCCAGGCTCTTTGATTTAGATCTGCCAAAAGTTGTGAGGAATCTGCTCTAACTTAATTGAGATACTAGAATCTCAATATAAATCTATATGCTTAATATGTCTAACGTAAAATGTCCTTATTTTAAAGGTTTTAAATAATTGTATTTCAACCTTGGTTTTAATTTCCTACCAACCGCTCCTTTCTCCAACCATACTCTGATAGTGATTGACATTGCAAAGGTCCAGCCACCTGTGAACAGTTTTAAATATCACTTTCTTGAATTAATTATGCATAAAGCTCAAAATAGGTTTGGAAGGCACCCACTGAAGCAGAATTAAATCAGGAAGTAATGTGGTGAGCACAAAAACCATTTATTTTTGGTATAATAGACAATTATCAGCTTTCTATAACCAATAATAAATTGAGACAAGCACAATTAAAATTACATATTTTATGCCAAATATATTGGTTCATGAAACTTAATGTATAAATGTCAAGTCAACTGAAAAAATGACACTTTTTTTTTCCTGTCAACACATTATTCTAGTTGGTCTTAACTCTAGGCCCTCTGAGAAAATGCAAATCAAGCAAAAGTTATGGTCTTAGCCTTCCGGAGATCTGCAATTTGCTGATGTCGAAAATATAAACATTAAGGGAATACAAACATACAAACCATAAGTACTTAATTAATTTACATCCAATACATTCATATTTTAAGGAAATCTAAAGCCAATACGATATAATTTTTGAAAGAATATATCCATTTGGATTGGCGTTTTTATATCTTATTTTTATAAAGTTACCATGAACTTACTTGATTTAATTGGATTTCATCTTAGTAAACACCTTTATTGCTTGAAATCATTCTGCTCTTAGTTTATAATTCTACATTTTTTACATCACTATACAGAATCTTATTTCCTCCAGGTATTCACATTCATTCAATATAATTTTTGACCTTACTGTGTGCAAGGCACTATTCTAAGGACAAACATGAAGTTTAACTTTCTGTCCTGCCCCATATGTAAAGGCCTATCCAATTGCTGAATAATCAAGCATCTTCAAATCCCAGGTAATTTTTAAGTCATTCATTTTCTCACTTCTTTCCATTTTTCATTCTTTTTTAAGCCTTCAAACTTTGCCTCTAAAAAAATGACCTCCAATTCTTTTCTTCACCCCTGATGTCTTACCTGAGTTTTATTCTCATGTTATCAAACATATCTAAAACACTTGCCTTTAGATTCTCCTCTGAACTGATCCTCTTCCAGAATGTCCTTGACATCTTATGGATCCATCTTGACTCTCACTCTTCCTCTGCCCTCAGGCATAGCCCTTCCACCAGATTTTATGAATTACTCAGCAGGAGCCCTCTAGTTTACTAAGAGAGTCTTTCTGCACAGCTGACAAGCCGTACTCATACTACCTTCTTTGGTCCCTTATTCCCTTTGCTCTTCAAATGTTTATTGGGCACGAGTTATGTGCCAGGCACTCTTCCAAGTGCTTGGGTGAAAACAAGAACAAAAAGCAACACTCTGTCTGCATGGACCCACATTCTAGTGAGGTTCTGATATTCTCCTGGTTGGATTAGTAATAATAACAGCTAACGCTTACAGAATGTGTGATTATGTGCTAGACTCTGTGTTTACATACAATTCAACAAATATTTATCAAACGCTTAGAATATTCCAGAATATCCCAGGTGTTTTGGATATAACAGTGAACAAAATATATCATACTGATGGGAGAGAGACACTAAACAATTGCCATAATAAATTAGCAAATTATAGGGGCGCCTGGGTGGCTCAGTTGGTTAAGCATCCAACTTCAGCTCAGGTCATGATCTCACAATTGGTGAGCTCAGGCCCCACATCAGGCACTGTCCTGACAGCATGAAGCTTGAAGCCCACTTCGAGTTCTGTGTCTTTCCCTCTCTCTCTGCCCCGCCCCTGCTCACACTCTCTCTCTCTCTCTCTTAAAAATAAATAAACATTTAAAAAATTAGCAAATTATAGAATATGTTAGAAGACAACCACTATGGGAACAAAAAGACTATAACAAGTAAGCAAGAACAGGAGCCTTTGCAATTTTAAATATGGTTATTAGGGGTAATTCACCTTGAAAAGGTAACATTTAAGCAAATACATCAAGGAAATGAGGAAGTTAACCCTATTATATCTGGGGGAAGAACAGAGAAGGAAGACGGAATAGTCCATAAAAATATTCAAAGAAGACAGTGTGCTTGGCATGTTCTAGAACAGCAAAGAGGCTGAAGTGTCAGCCATAGAATGTGAAAAATGTAGAAAGAGTAGAGGAGGTCATAGGAATAAGGGGGACCTTATCAGCCAGTGTAAGGAGTTTAACTTGGACTCCAAGTGAAATAAGTAATTTCAGAAGGTTTTGAACCAAACTTTTTAAAATGTTTTTAAAAGATCATTCCAACTGCAGAGTTGGGAATTGAGCATAAAGGGACAAGAAAAAAGGATCAGTGAAAAAAAGTATTTTAAAACTCCAGGAAGAGATGACAGTATAGCTCTATGGTACAGCAGGAGAAGTTTTCCTGGATGAAGAAATGGAGCCTTAGAAAGCAGAAGTGACATGTCCTCCGGGCCACCTCCAGACACCGAGCTCTTTAACTACTATGTCTGCTACCTTCCACTGAGATCCCTTTGAGCTCAAAAAGGACCTAATGAAGTCACTATGAAGAGTGCCTTAAAAATAGCAGATCATTTGCTGGGATACTATTTGGTGATGAACAAGAATGAAATCTTGCCATTTGCAACAGGGCGAATGGAACTAGAGGGTATTATGCCAAGTGCAGTAAGTTGTCAGAGAAAGACAAATACATGATTTCACTCGTACATGGAATTTGAGAAACACAACAGGTGAACATAGGGGAAGGGAAGGAAAAATAATACTAAAAACAAAGACAGAGAGGCAAACAATAAGAGACTCTTAAACAGCGAGAACAAATTGAGGGTTGCTGGAGGGGGGTTAGGGAGGAGATAGGCTAACTGGGTGATGGGCATTAAGGAGGGCACTTTTTGGGATGAGCACTGGGTGTCATAAGAGACGAATCACTATGTTCTACTCCTAAAACCAAGACTACACGATATGCTAACTAACTTGAATTTAAATTTTTAAAAAATGGCAGATCATCTCATGAGGTAAGACTTCAAATTGTTAAAGGGAAAGCTACTTTGATACCCAAAGTACAAGTCTTGCTCACCCTTCAAAGCCCATTATCAAGTTCTAAGAGCTACTATGGTTCTTATCTGAAATATTGTTATGCTGTGTTTGATACCATATGGTTTCTTTCATATCTCTGTATAAGTTTTTACAATTCCTCAATGGTATTGTGAGTCCATGAGAGCAGGAAATAGGATCACATCTGTATCCCCAACATTGCCTGGGATAAAATAGGGATACTAATATTTTAAGATATTAATTGATTTTTTAAAAAAAATTTTTTTAATATTTGTTTGCTTTTGAGAGAGAGAGAGAAGAAGAGAGCAGAGGAGAAGCAGAGGGAGAGGGAGACAAAGAATCCAAAGCAGGCTCCAGGCTCTAAGCTATCAGCACAGAGCCCCACACGGGGCTTGAATTTAAGAACCGTGAGATCATGACCTGAGCCGAAGATGCATGCTTAACCACCCGTGCCACTCAGATGGCCCATCAGTATCCCATTTTGAAAGTGTTCTGCAAATAATACAAATGTAAAATTATTTTAAAATGCTCATATTGGGGAGCCTGGGTGGCTCAGTCGGTTAAACGTCTGACTTTGGCTCATGTCATAATCTCATGGTTGGTGGGTTCGAGCCCCGCATAGGGCTCTGTGCTGACAGCCAGCTCAGAGTCCGGAGCCTGCTTCAGATTCTGTATCTCCCTCTCTCTCTGACCTTCCCCTGCTCACGCTGCTTCTCTCTCACACACACAAATAAATTTTTTAAAAAATTAAAAATTAAATGCTCTTATGGAAGGGAAAGGAGAAGATAAAATGTCAGTACTCTATATATAAACTCTAACAATAATAACACACGATGATGAGGAATTTATTATTGCTTAATTATTCTCATTGCTCATTCATATAGCACACTACTGATTACTTAGTCATTTCACTCAAATTATCTAATTTGATCATTGTAGTGCCCATGATTTTATTCTCACGTTGATAATTTTTGAGACCAAAATTATCAAGTAATGCTAGATGAAAGATGCATAATGTATCAAGGGAAATATCATTCCAAAGTTCAATTTAAGTTCTGTGCACTGTACCTTTAGGATTTCTATTGCATAAGAACTACTACAATGTGGGGGGAAATGATTAATTAAGTGTACATTCTAGGGATTTGAAAGCATTGTTAGTAAATACTTCTACTTTCCTCGAATATGGTCCCTGCATAGATCCACACCTACTCTTTCTCACAGGTGAACTAAGCACATACTTAAAGCTGACCTCTCTGTCCTCTTTCAGCCTTGCCATTTGATGTGGGTTTTAAATGTCATCTACTTGCATATCCTTTTTTCTCAACCACACAAAGACCATTGAGTCATGCTCATTTGTATGCAACATTGTATAGAGTCATATTAACTCCTATGCATGCCTATAGCTCCCATCCCTCTCAGATGGGAGATTACCACATCTGGGTTCTCAACCCTTTCAGATTTTCACGACGCATTCCTTCTGTGGAATTCTAAATACCTTAACACAGCTTCCTCTTTATTATTTGTGCTAATGGCTCGCCAGGGTAACTGAGAGTCACAGAAAACTTGTAACTCCAATTTAGCCTTTGATCCTCCCCTTTCCCGCCCTTTACGTGAGTTGCTAATGAGCAGTGAAGTTGACAGATTGAAATGTCACCTCTTTCTGCCCTCTGATATAAGTGTTAATGAAAATGAATATGACAAGAGGCTGATAGGACATTAGGCAAAGAAAAGTAAGGGCCTGCCTGACCTATATGACAGTCAACTCTTCTTCATAATTGAGTTTATTTTAGTTATTTCTTTTACAAATTATTCTGTGACTTGGGGCTGCATATTATACTCTTCTTATTTCCGATTTTGTGACCAACTAAGTCACTGAGTACTTCCAAGTCACGAATTTCCTATCTATTCAGGTTGGTCAACTAAAATATTCACGGCAATTTCATAACTCAAAACAATAAGACATAGCTTTCCATTTCTGATTTGCTCTCTTGTAATTTCTCACTAATGAATCCATAAAAAGGCAGAAAAGGATTGCCAGTCATAACAGAAAATCATGACTCAAAGCCATCCTATTGCCAGGAAATGAGAGAATTTTCTACCAACTACATCATCAATGGAGTGGACTTCAGAATCCCACATGGTATCTCATACATATTTTGTTGTCATAAATGGAACATACCTACCAAGCTGAAAAAAGCAAAGGGAATGTTAATAGCCTCATAATTTTCTACTCCCTCCCAGAGACCCAGAGGCCATAACAGCAGGAAACTCAGCAGCTATCCTTTAGAACAGGATACTGTTGGAAACAACTCCCCTTCCCAAAGCATATTTTTTCTACTGCTCTTCAGAAACTGTAATTTCTGGAAACCAACACACTTAGAAATGAGAGGCAAAGAGAGGTAGCAATGATACATCATCCTCTGAGAGAACCAGCATTTGACTTGTTAGAGTCAACACAAATAGCAAACAGAAACAGGAAAAGACTGGCAACATCCTATACTAAGAAGGAAAATTATAATGTCTTGCTCAGGGAAAAATACTACTAAATTCAAAGAGTCGCCTTAACGAAATGCCCACCAGAGGGTGGGAATTTGAAGAGAAGCTTTAAAACGTCAACCTGCCTTCCAGTTAAAGATCTGAGGGTATTTTTACCAATGCCCAAATAGTCAGGGAGCCAGGAGAAATGCAATCCACTCACCTGGCCTATTGGCAAATATCAAGATTAGAGAGACATCACATCATTCAGAGCCGGTAAATGAAATGAAGGAAAAAAAAAAAAGAAATCCTGAAAAAGTGGAGCGGCTAGAGAAAAGGAAGATCATCCTGATCATCCCTCTACTTAGAGTAGAATTATACTTTTCAAAATAATTAACTAGAGTAACTAGACGTTTTTAAAATATTATTAATTATGAGTTATCCATAAGGTATAAAATTTTATTATTTCTCTGAGACAGGATAAGAAAGTCATGAAAAAGGAACATATAATAGCAACCCACTAAGTTAAAAAGATAATATGCTGAAATAAAAAGAGATCTGAATGAGATAAAGAAGGATTAAAAGGAATGGAAAATGCAATATCAGAAAGAAGATGATATACTAAGAAGGGCAGACAAGAGAAATCCAGTCCCCAGGTGATAGATACTCCTTTGGAAGAATTCAGTGTGGTTGAAAACAACATAACAATGAGGACATAATTAAGGAAAGAATCTCTGAAACTGGAAAACAAATAGCTAAACATATCAATTGAATGATCCTTTTATTCCCTGAAAAATTAGTGAGACTAGACCTATGTCTATGTACATGTATTATTTTATTTTTAGATAAAGTATTTCAAAAATACAGAAAAGCTAAGCTAGTTGCATGTTTTCTTCATTTTCTATTTTTAAAAGATGTTATGAAATGTTTATTTATATCTTTCAAATTTCATCTAAAGCTACTTACGTCCTTAAATGAAAGCTTTCTTTGAAAATAATATTTTCTAATAATAAGTCCATTGCCCATAGGCATGAAACTATTGTCTTGTATCTACAAACGTGTGTTCATGGCAATAGCTAAATTGTTCAGCATTTTAGATAGTGGGAACTGAGTTTCTGGGGCATACTGAGTGGGAGAAGTGAAGAAACTAATGGCATAGAGACACGAATGATTTAAGGGCAGGTAGAATTGAGGGTCCAGGGAAACAGGATGCCAAAAAGAGTCAGCTAGTGACAGATACCCAGGATCGTTAAGAATGGGTGTTACTGCATGAAACGATGCTCAGCATCCCTCCTCATCAGGGAAATACAAATCAAAACCACACTGAGATACCACCTCACGCCAGTCAGAGTGGCTAAAATGAGCAAATCAGAGAACTCTAGATGCTGGCGAGGATGTGGAGAAACGGCCACCCTCCTACACTGTTGGTGGGAATGTAAACTGGTACAGCCCCTCTGGAAAACAGTGTGGAGGTTCCTCAGGAAACTAACAATAGAACTCCCCTAGGACCCAGCAATAGCACTGCTAGGAATTTACCCAAGGGATACAGAAATGCTGAGGCATAGGGGCACATGTACCCCAATGTTCATAGCAGCACTCTCCACAATAGCTAAAACATGGAAAGAGCCTAAGTGTCCATCAACAGACGAATGGATCAAGAAGATGTGGTTTATCTATACCATGGAATACTACATGGCAATGAGAAACAATGAAATCTGACCACGTGTAGCAACATGGATAGACCTTGAGGGTGTTATGCTGAGTGAAATAAGTCAGGCAGAGAAGGACAAATACCGTATGTTTGCACGTATAGGAGGATTAGGAGGAACTTAATGGATAACTGTGGGGGAGAAGAAGAGGGGAAATGGTGGGGGAAAGGGAGAGAGGCAAACCTTGAGAGACTCTTGAATGCTGACAAAAACTGAGGACTGATGAATGTGGGGGGGAGGAGGGATGGGCATGGAGGAGGACACTTGTGGGGATGAGCATTGAGTGTTATGTGGAAACTAATTTGATAATAAACTATTTATAAAAAAAAAAAGAATGGGTGTTACTGTAGTCGCTCAAAATAAGTACAAATATTAATCAAAAACATGAATAAGAATATTTACAGTATTTTATTTATAAATAGCCCCAAACTGGAAACCAACCATATGCTCATCAGCAATAGAATAAACAGAACGTGTTTTATTCACATGAGGGAATACTATAAATACTCAAATACAAATACAAAGACAATAGTAACTATGACTTCAAGCAACAATACAGATAAATCTTATCAGTATAATTTTAAGCAAAAGAAGCCAATAAAAAAGCATGCTTTATTGTATGATTCCTTTTAGATACAGATTAAACTGAGTGAAACTAATTTTGGTGTTAAAACAGGACAGTGATTAGTCTTGGGGGCATTTTGACAAGAAGGGAACACAGTGAGGGAATATCAGAACGCTGGTAGCATGCTAGGTCCTGGATGCCGGTCATAACTGTGTTCAATGTGTGAAAATTTGTTGAACTTTACAACCGTGGCTTATGCCTTTTTTCTGAACATTTGCTATGGAATACAAAAGGAAAAGGAACAGGGACAGAGTTCCCGGGGATCCTTTTGCTGCCTCAAGAACTCTAGTGTAAGTATACTCACTACACCAGAACCACACTGAGAGGAAATCAAGGCTCTGTGTTCTCCACACATCAGATGGTTTATTCCTTCTTTTCCCCCTTTTTGATATCTGTTTCCCTCTACATCCTCTGAAATATGGCTTCTAGCTCAGTTGCGCTTCCAAAACAACTGGTATTGAATTTCATACAAAACCTAATTGTCTTTCCTCTATCTTTTTTTCATCCAATAGAGAAATATATATTGAGAAGCAACCATGTGTAGGCCACCGTTCTAAGGATTAAGGATATGGAAGTGAATAAAAACAGACCCAAATCCCTGGCCCTGTGATGCCTATATTTTCCACGTGGGGATAAACTTGGCAAATGATCATTCTCTGAATCAACCATTATCATACATTAGGCTGGTACCTTACTACATCTCCAGGTTTCACTGTAGACACTTACTCCCATCTGCTAACTTTTAAGTGTTACCAGTCCTTTGCTTTTCTCTGATATGCTCCCTTGGAGAGTTCACTTTTACATGAAGTTCCAACACCAGCCTGTTTCTTAGGGCTTCCAGTTCTGTCTCCCCAGCCCCGAACATGTACCCAGCCTAAAGCCCATTACTATTTGTGTGATAACTCCTTTGGAATACCCACTTCTCACTGCCATAGCACATGTACCTGATTGAACTCCTCGTTCTCTTCAAATTCCTCATGTTTCTCAGTAAAAGATATCATTTTCCATTACCATTTAAATGAAAAGTTTGGGGCCAATTTTTACTTTTCCTCTGTTTACTACACTTGATTTGTTCTTAAATCCAAGTTTTTAAATCAAATATGTCTCAAAGAGTCCAGTAACTCAACACTCTATCTCTATATGACCACAATAAGTTGGTTCTGTTTTCCTATTTCTTTCCAGCATCCAGGGCACCCTGTGTACCATGGTTTGGATAATTTCCCACAACCCTACTTTCATGGTCAGACCCCAATGCCCACATAAACTGGGGCCCAGGCTCTGATTCAGGTGGGAAGGAGCATCCTGGGTGAAGGACACTATCAAGGGCTGTGTGGAACAAGAAAATAAAGACATTGCACAAGAAGACAGAAATCTGGGCTTCAGAAGAAAGCAGATAATTATATTCCTGATTTTTCATTTTAATACATAGCCTTATATTTTCTAGTTAAATGCTAACCAAATTCAACACCTCATGAATTTGTAGAATATGAAAATTTCTATGTACAAAGTGAATAAAGAAACCTGCTTAGTGGAATAACTGATACTATGTTCTTTTATGTTTCTGTTTGAGTTTTGGCTCTTATAAAACAGAAACATAGATAGGAACAATTTTCTACTTCCGAACCGTTAAAGAGAATGTCACAAAATTCACCTGAATTTGAAAAGATCCGTCACAAGAAAGTGGAGGGAACAAGCCCTGACTACTCCTGGGCAGGAGCAGCCCGTGTCGCAAACAGGCTCTGAGACGAGGCAGCATCTTGGAGAGCAATTACTAAGGAAATGGATGTTCTTGTCATTGCAAGAAAGAAGGAAAATGCTAATGTTTTCCCTCTGAACTAACATTTTCTTTCCAAGATCACAAAGTTGTACCTACTTAGCATAGTTGTTTTTATTACATATTATATATATATTTTTTTAAATGGGAAGATCATGTGTTTTTTAGAAAGTAAAAGTCAACATAAAGAACTGGGTGGAAAATTTTCCAATTCTTTAATAAAATTTGTGGCACATAATTTTTTTGAATCTGCTTTAAAAACTCAAAGGCATTTCTGGATATATGGTATCTAATTTGTCGTGGCTTTTCTTTGCCCAGTGAGATAATTGATATTTTTTTTAAAAGAAATACTGAACTTCCCTGCACTTTGAGGTGGTATAGGTTTATTGGTCCATTTATTAGGCTTCTTTTTCCTAATATTGACAGCCCTACCCACTTAACTATAGTTGGTTTCATTTTTTATTGTGTAAAATACACATAGCATAAAATATACCATTTTAACCATTTTCAAGTGTCAAGTTCAGTGACATTAAGTGCATTTGCATTGTTTTGCAACTATCACCACCAACCATCTCCAGAACTTTTTCATTTCCTCCAACTGAAACTCTGTCTCCATTAAACACCAACTCCCATTCCTCCTTCCCCCAACCCCTGGCAACCACATTTTTGCTTCCTGCCTCTATGAATTTGGCTATGCTAGGCACCTCAAAGTGGAATCCTACTATATTGTTCCTTTTGTGACTGGCTTATTCACTTAGCCTACTGTCTCCAAGGTTCATCAGTGTTGTAATATATATCAAACTATCCTTCCTTTTTAAGGCTAAATAATATTCCATTCTGTGGATATACCACATTTTTGTTTATCTATTCTTACAATAATGTACTCTTGAGTGGTTTCCACCTTTGGGCTACGGTGAATAATGCGACTGGATGTACAAATGTATGATAATGCCAGATGTCCAGCTATATATTCAATTTCCTGCTTTCACTTCTTTCCAGAAATTAAATTGCTAGATCAAATCGTAGTTTATTCTTTGAGGAATAACTTGCAGATTTCCACAGCAGCTTTACTATTTTACATTCCAACTAACAATTCAAAAGTGTTCCAATTTCTCCACATTTTTGCCAGAATTTGTCATTTTATGCTTTGTTTTAATAGCCATTCTAATTGGTATTAATTGCTTAGTCTCATATTTGTTTTGAACAAGAGGAAAAATGCTGTGCCAGAGCTGGATTAAAGGGCAAGTCTTTAAGGGAAGCTAAGACACTGCTGGAATAAGTTAAAAAGGTGGTACCACATAACCTAATTTCTTCATACCCCTACTTAATGTAAAACAGATCAGTTGTAAATTGGCTAGCATCTTGAGTTAAGAGCAAGGGGAAGTAGCACTAAAATTTCTCTGCTGAAATTGAGCAAGTCATAGGCTACAAGTAAAGCTATGACACCCACTTTGAGACTTTCCATACTCAGTCTGACATTGACTGAAGTCAATAGCTGCAGCTAATTGAAATTCTGAAACCAAATAATATATTATATAAAGCTATTTACTAGCAATTTACTAACTTATTGTATACAGTAAAACTTTTACTACCTTTCCATGTAAGCTTTCTGGTTTTCACACACACACACACACACACACACACACTACACACTGCATAGATCCAGAGCTACAGAAATATAGAAAAAAAAATTTACACACATGAAAGCCAGAGAAAATAAGTTTTAGGCATGAATGCGATTTGAAAATGACTTATAAGGGAGATCACAGAACACATTATGTCAGAGTTCAGAGGGGGACACTTAAACCGGTAGAATTTAATAGATGGGGCCTCTACAAAGTTGTGGGCAGGGTCCAGCAAAGCCAACAGAGGATTGTGCCATTCAGTGAGCCCTCAGCACTCCGAGAATTACAAGGGCAAAGGACAATGGCAGAGAGTAGTTTCCAGGGAAGGAGGAAGCCAATCAGCAGCAATCCAGCAGGGAGGCACCTAGAGAAATATATACCCCAATCTTTCCTCTTGGCCTCCCATCACCAGCTGATACCTCCAATTGTCTGAATTTATTTGGAAGCCAGAGGACAAAGGAGCCCATGAATGCAGGCCAACAGCCTCCTGTAGCAAAGAGCAAGTTGAAGAGTGGTGTGTGGGTATGGAGGAGGAAATGTAGCATATCCTACAGAGTAGCCTCTGTCTTCAAAAACTGTGTGATTAACACCATCCAGTTATGAGTAACAGAAACTGGTTTAAATGTAGCGTTTAACAGCAGCAAGGACTTCCACCTCTAACTAAGATGAGAAAACAGTGGCTGGATTTACTCTCACACCTGAAACAACTAAAAAGCAGGGCAAAAATAGGAAATAATGGTTTTGAAGACAATGGACATCAAATAATGAACAGTAATCACAAGGAGACAGGAAACAACCAGGGCATGATTGCCCCTGCTTACTTCCAGGAGACAGTTTCCAGGCCACCGTATGGGGCAGGGGGACCCAAGTGGAGCCTGGCAGCATCTCTGAGTCAAGGAGATGGAGAGGCCAAAGTGACTAGGTTTGTAGGGTACCGGAGAGCTGCAGAGGGTCCTTGCTAACGATCTACTGATCAGCACACGCCTGTGAGGAAACCACTCAAGGCTGAGGAAAGACCTGAAAGGAATCAAGAGTATAACCTTTGGAGAATACACAGAGCCATGAATAATTCCTTTTCCCACCAGCCCGAGTAAAAAACTTCAAAAATCATAGGATATTGGGTTAAGTACTCTGGAGGGTTTTTCCTCCCTAGGAGGCAAAATTGGAGCTAAATTAAAGGCTGTTCTGGTCTTCCTTAATGACGAGGAAAAGCAAGGCCTGAATAGCCAAAACTGTCTCCAAGTAAATGAATCACATCCTAGAAAAAACTCAGGAATACTTAGAGGAATATAAGAATGTTTAGCATCCAACAAGGTAAAATTTACAATTGCTGGTATCCCATTGAAAATCATCAGCATGCATAGAAGTAGTGGTGTACATTTTTTAATATCTAGCACATTTTGAGGTAAATAATCAATATGAAACCAAACCAGATGTGACACAGATGATAGTTAGCCAACAAACACTTTAAACAGTTATTATATTTACATCCCATGTGTTTAAAATGTTAACTAGAACATACAGGATATTAAAAAAAAAGACCCAAATCAAATGCCTAGAGATGAAAATATGTCTAAGATGAAAATATACTATAGGTTAATAATTTAAAAATCTTAGTGGCCTATCAATCAAAATTGAATTAATGATCACTGAGAAGAAATACTATTCTAAATATATATTTAAGATACATATTTATATAAAGTGACTATATATGAAATATATTTTATAGTCACTGACCATAATGAATCTTGAATTTTCAACACGAAGAGATACATAACTTTAATTAATTCAAAATCAATTTTTCCTCCCTTCAGTAAACCAATGTGAAACCAACACTAAAAATGTATCATTTAGAAGGAGTGCCAACTGGGCGTTTGGGTGGCTCAGTCGGTTAAGGGTCCGACTTTGGCTCAGGTCATGATCTCACAGTTCATGGGTTCGAGTCCCGTGTTGGGCTCTGTGCTGACAGCTCAGAGCCTGGAGCCTGCTTCAGATTCTGTATCTCCCTCTCTCTCTGACCCTCCCCTGCTCTCTCTCTCTCTCAGAAATAAATAAAAACATTAAAAGAAAATTAGAAGGAGTGCCAATTATCATTCTGCCAAAATCCAGTTCTGATTGGGACCTAAGTGGCTGGCCTTCCCAGTGTGCATTATCTTGACACCTTTGATGTGGTTAGGTGAGAATTTCTTATAAATGTTTGTAATCATTAATTCCATTTGATTGATAGGCCACTAAGATTTTTAAATTATTAACCTATAGTATATTTTCATCTTAGACATATTTTCATCTCTAGGCATTTGATTTGAGTCTTTTTTTAATATCCTATATGTTCTAATTAAAATTTTAAACCCATGGGATGTAAACATAATAACTGTTTAATGTGTTTGTTGGAGTCCCAGCTTCATCTCCTTGACTCAGAGATGCTGCCAGGCTCCACTTGGGTCCCCCTGCCCCATACGGTGGCCTGGAAACTGTCTCCTGGAAGTAAGCAGGGGCAATCATGCCCTGGTTGTTTCCTGTCTCCTTGTGATTACTGTTCATTATTTGATGTCCATTGTCTTCAAAACCATTATTTCCTATTTTTGCCCTGCTTTTTAGTTGTTTCAGGTGTGAGAGTAAATCCAGCCACTGTTTTCTCATCTTAGTTAGAGGTGGAAGTCCTTGCTACTGTTAACACTACATTTATACCAGTTTTATTTTGGTTTAAAAGTTTGTTTAAAAAGTAAGTATCAGGGCGACTGGGTGGCCCAATTCGTTAAGCATCTGACTCTTGATTTTGGCTCAAGTCATGATCTCACATTTTGTGAAAATGAGCACCGTGTCAGGCTTGGCACTGACAGCATGGAGCCTGTTTGGGATTCTGTCTCCATCCTTCTCCGCTCCTCTCCGATGTGCATATATGCTCTCTCTTTCTGTCTCTCAAAATAAATTAATTAATTATGGGTGGCTGAGTAGGTTAAGCGTCCGACTTCGGCTCAGGTCATGATCTCACGGTTTGTGGGTTTGAGCCCTGCATTGGGCTCTGTGTTGACAGCCAGCTCAGAGCCTGGAGCCTATTTCCAAGTCCGTGTCTCCTTCTCTCTCTGACTCTCCCCTGCTCACACTGTCTCTCTCTCTCAGAAATAAATAAAACATTAGAAAAAAAATTTTTTTTATTTAATTAAAAAATATTTTAAAAAAAATATCTACAGTCTCTCAGGTTTCATATGTTTAAAATATAATACAATTGGGGTGCCTGGGTGGCTCAGTTGGTTAAGCAACCGACTTCAGCTCAGGTCATGGTCTCACAGTTCATGAGTTCGAGCCCCACGTCGCGCTCTGTGCTGACAGCTAGCTCAGAGCCTGGAGCCTGTTTCAGATTCTATGTCTCCCTCTCTCTCTGACACTCCTCTGCTCATGCTGTCTCTCTCTCTTAGAAAGAAATAAAACATTTAAAAAATTTTAAAATATAATACAATTAATTTTCCCACTTGTATTTAAAACTACAGAAAGCAAGTACAGTAACCATTCTTATTTAATTTCATTTTTATATAAATATCAAACATGACTTGATAAGTACAAGAAAATTATGCTTATCCCATTCCCAATATTTTTAAGTGTTCCACTAAATTGTATCTCTAAACTCAGTGGAAATAATAAGGGTGTTGTGTCAGAATTTTGACACCAGCGTCTCCAGGTCCTGATGCCTTGAGCACAACCTTCACCATAGCAGTGCCACTCTCATTTACCTTGCAGACAAGATACCATTTGGTTTTGGATGCCTGCTTCTACCACAAGTAAAAATTAGAACTCTCATAGTCTCTTTCAAGGCTGCTAGAGCTGCTTGCTACACTGTAAGCAAAGAACAGCTTCAAAACAATATCAGTTCACCAGCAATTGAAACATCCCATGTATCTTCTCTTCCCTAAGATTCCAGTGTGTTCTTGGACCTAGAAAATTCATATATGTGTTCTGTCCCTGGTAAATGCCAAATATGTTTAATGAAAATATGATATTCAAAATAAGAGATCTCTATGCAAACACTGATTCTTACAGATACTTAACTACCTGTTCTTTTCAGTAAACATAGGATGTGCTGTATGGATATCAGAACTGTGTCTATAACCAAAATTCTTTTGTCTGTTGTGATCTTAAGGACTTCACATCTTACCTTAAAGTTCAGAGGTGATCAGGGCTTTGCTGGGAAAATCCACTTATTAGCCAATGAATAGCATTAGGATGAAACTATTGGAGATGCTTGAAAATAGGATACTAGAAATACATTTTTATTTTAATTCTGCTAAATTTCTACTTTTTATGTTGGTGGAGTCACAGACTTTGAAACAATATTCAGTTCTGCAATAAACACTGTCCAAAGGATGGATGGACCTCTTCCTCAGCAACTATTGAAAGAACGAATAACAACACTCAAGTCGTTCAACTGTTAAAAATGAGGTCTGCTTAATATTCTTATCTGCTTATACTCCAGACTTAATTTTGCATATATAGTAAAATCTGTATTTTACCTTTGGGTAGATTACATCACCAGCTCACAAAACAAGAAGCAAGCAGACAAAGTGAAAATTAATAATGTGTTTTGAAATTCAATTAAGTGTTATTTACTGGATGCTTTTAAATAAAGCATAATGAGAAGTAAATTATTTTTTCTGAAAAAAAATGACATTGACATTGCATTCTATCAACCAGGGCATTTCATCTGATAATTTCTACCAGAGGATCCTCCTTGCTGGAGCAAACCAGGCGCTCTCGACACATGACATTTGTGTTCTGCTTCCACACTCCATCTGTCCCTCTACTCCCAGAGCTTCCCCAAGGACTTCCCAGTCTCCAGAGATCTGAACTGGCACATCCCTCCTCCCTGCTAAATGGGTTTGTGCCTCTGCCTGTCCCCTTCGAATCCTCCCCTTCCTTCCCTTCAATACTATTGTCAAATAGAGGATTTTCAGAGCCTAGCCCAATACTTTACTCACTAACATCTCCACAGTGCAGCACCCACTGCAGAGTCAATTACTGCCCATGAGCAGTCAATCCTTCCAGAAGGGTTCAGTTTTCCACACTATATGCAGATTTTCCCTTCAGAAAGGAGCTCACCCGAATTCCACTCCGAAGTAGAAATAAATTCAGAAGCAAGCAAGCGAGACCAGAACTCCAGTGTTGGGGAAGCACTGCGTTTGGCAACTCAGTTCATCCAACCATGCCTCTTGAGGACAGAAGTCAGTGCTCAGTGTTATCTGCTGCACTATGCTTTTTTCCAAATAACACGAAGAACATTTTTTCAAACTAATCTCTTCTTCCTAAACTCTTTGGCTTTTATATTACCTGGCATTTCCAGGCTCTAGTGACTTACTCAACAAATTCTTAGTTAGCCTCTGTAGAGTATCATATATCCATTTTATTTTTTACAGTAGTGCATTTTTTCACAGCCATTAGACATAATATTCTTCTTTAATCTAGTCATGATAACAATTCCAACTTGACATTGATCCTATCTGCCTTCTATTTACCAAGTTCAAGTGTAGAGGTCTCCTTGAACTTTTCATAAAAGATGCAAGAGCCTCATGGGACACACCTCACCCCAACTGGATCTGCCTCCCAGTTGATAAGTGGTTCATCAGTGGAGCCGAGATTGTTTCTAGTCAGCCTGGCCTCAGAGTCTCCATGCCCACATCCTACTGCTTTAGCAGATACACTGCCTTGGCTGCTTCTGTATGCTCCGTTGGTATCTGCTAACTAAACTGAAAGGAGATATAAAAGTTTCTGTCATAAAGTAACATGCGGAATTAAGTGATATGCAGAAATTTATCAAAGCAATAGGTAGTAATATGTAGCATGTATAATATGCTGATTGGTTTTGGATGCTAGAAAACAATGCCTTAATACTTAAGGAAGGTGAGTGGGTAACCTTGAGAATATTTTTATTATTTTTACTCTTTTATTTATTTATTTTGAGAGAGAGAGAGCAAGCTGGAGTAGAGAAGGGGCAGAGGGAGAGGGAGAGAGACAGAATCCCAAGCAGACTGCACACTGCCAGCATAGAGTGTGGACTGAATCCCATGAACCGTGAGATCACGACCTGAGCCAAAATCAAGTTAGACGCTTAACCAACTGAGCCACCCAGGCACTCTGAGAATATTTCTATTATGATGATGTATAAATTCAAGACAGTTTCTGGAAAAAAATATGAAAAGGTACCTTAATGAATATTGAGCTTTTTACTATGTGCTTTTCTGAAACTGTGACTTATCTATAAAGCATTATTCTGTGAATATAAATTTTTATCTTCAGCATATATGAAGAGTTTTCAAATGTACCCAAACTCTGCTCAAATGGGTAGTTTTTTAATATATAACTAGTTCTCCCTAAATGATTTCTATGTAATAAATGTTTCAGCTCTCAAAAAGCCATTAGTAAAAATAACTTGTTAATTATGATTGATGTTAATAGTCTCTTCTATAAATAATTAAATTATATTATTAAAGCTAAAATCACAGATCTGATTATTATGGGTTATATTGGTAAAACTGCCCTCAGTGCCTAGAATAAAATAGGTGGTCTGTAACTTCAGCATAGCCCGTCCAGACTGAAGGCAGACAGTGTGACCAGTCGAGTGGCTGAGGGCCACGAGGACACTCTTCAACCTCCACAGTTGACATTTGACTCTGACTCTGGTCCATCCTCTCAGCTCCTCCATTCCCCCAGAGGCTCTTTCTCTGTCACCAGCCACTGGTATTACCAAGATGCCTTCCTAAGTCTATGGTATATTGGAGTCAACCTGCATGTTTCTGATACAAATTAGTTTGAAGAAACACTTATTAACATAATTAATTCAGATTATCCAGAGCAGTGATGGACCTTGCGGCCACTTTTTTCCCATTTCATATTGTTTCAGCTCAGCACAAAGGAACCCCATTCCACCCTGTTGAACCTAAGGAGTTCTCCTTCCATCCCTCTCCTCCTTTCCCTTATTGCAGGATGGCCTGCCCCTCGTCCTTCCTCTCTTGCCTCATGTCATCCCGAAGAAATCACACTAGTCATTGTGTCCCAGACCCGAATGATTATGTCATCAATGAGAAATTCCCAACAGAAACATTCATTTGCTTTCATATAAAACAGTGTGACCATTTCTTGATGTTTTTCCACATTGCTGAAGGCCATCTTGGGTTTCTACTCTTTACTCAATGATGCCTTCTAACAGAGGCATAGGTCATAGATGAGTCATAGGTGAGTAGATCAGGAAGACCTTTGAGAGTCCATTAGGACACACCCAGCCCTTCATAAGAAGGGCTCTTTGCCTAACTGAAAAATAATTATGGATTTTTAAAAATTCTCCTAAGTTTCAAAATCCTTATTAGAAGGATGAATGTTTCACAACTTCTCTTGGTTGGATATTCTTTTGTTATAAAAATAAGTACCCAGGATATTTTAAATCACCTTTTTAAGAATATATTAACTTTCTCCCCCCACACACCAAAATTAGGTAAGAATCTACTCTTCCTGAAAATTAAAATGTAGAAGAATGATATTATCATAATAATAAAATTCCCATTGATAAGCCCTTAGACATTCTTGCAGCATTTTATGGTATCTAGGCCCAATTTAGAAGTATTTGTGCAATGCGACCTGAGACAAGATTAAACTGGCACCAGGCTTAAAGTCTCAAAGGTTAGTCTTAAGACTTTTTGTTCAAAAAAATACAAGCATCCACTAACCCCACCTCCTGGGCAGAGCTGACACACTTCTGCTCTGGTAGGCAACTTTCTTCACATCTGTGAAATTTATAAATGGGAAGTTTTACATGTAGGAGATTCCTTAATAAAGAGAATGTATTTTATATGCCTACTGCCATCATCAAATCAGAGCTTATCAGAGAAATCCAGTCATCAGTATTCTATGGACTCACCTGACTTTTAAAACCCCAATAGTGAATAGAAACAGTTTCAGATTGAATGCCCGTTCACATTTGGTCTTTTTTGAAAAGTAACCACTGACACCACCACCTTGTTTCTGAATTTACTCCCAAACAGAGCCCCAAATGAAGTTAAGAGTCACAGAAACAGTTGAAGGGTTTTTAGCCATCTTTTGTTTCACAGATGTGTAAACTGAGGTTCAGAGAAACAAATCTATTTGTGCCAGTCATCCAGGAAGTGGGTGGTGGGGCTTTTAGCTCAGGCTTCCTACAGTAGTGATATCCTTTTCCAATCATGTAAGAGTAACAGGGAGAGTTGAGAGATTTAAAATGCCTTTTGCTAGCTTTTTACCCAAACCTTTGATGAATCTAAATCATAGGACTAAAGTCTGGCACATAAAGGGTTTCACTTCAGTTCTTTTAGAAATCAAAATAAATGGTAGAAATATTAAAAGGAAGATCCAGACTAAGAGGTATTTTTCAGTTCCATTATAAAAGAAAGATCTGAGCATTTGAGATTCTAGGTTCCCAGTCAACCTACTTTCTTTTAGGAAATTATATTTCCTAATGACATTTCATCTGATGATTATAAGCCTCCTCCCCCAGGTTTCTCAACTACAAATTATAGTATAAATCTTCTATGGTATTAGAGGCTGAATTGAGGGCTTCTCCATGAAACTTGTTCCCTGTTAGTTTCTGGTCTGCCTCAACTCCATATGTGAGAAACAATAGAAAGAAAGTCCAGGAGGTTGAAAGGGATATATAGCTGAATAAATTATTTGGCTTTCCTTTATTGTCATGGTTTATGGAAAACATAGCTGTCTTAAATATTATATGTGCCTCTTTTTATTAGTAAAGTGTTCCTTCACTTCACAGTCCACTTTCCTCTAGTACCTGATTCTTTATTCTTTGTTTCCTTTTACAACAACATATCCCAGAGGAGAATGGTTAAGAATGTCCTAGAGGAGAACGGTCAAGAATTCCCTAGAGTTTAACTGAGATCAGCCACAAGCCATTCTGAATCCTCCATAACAGTCTAGAGAAGGAGAAGAGAAACTACCTGAAAAGATGGAAGGAGGAAGGAGTTTAAGAAGCTCTTGTGTATATTAGATGTGATGAGTCCAATGGGTGGTACCATCTGACTTTCTCAAGGCAGATGACAGAATCTAAGTGATGCCCATCTAGTAGGCTGAGCAAAGCAGCAAGGTAGCAGCTGTACTGTAAGAGTCCTGAGGCAGTAGCCATGCTAGGACAAGCTTGTAGCAGCCTCATGACTTGTAATGGTCTCATGATTTGGCAGGTAGGGTCCAAATTCCAGCCTCGGGCAAAGAAGACATTTCCAGTCCAGGAGTGAAAAACAACCAGATAGAAGGCAGGATCAGACTTGGGCCTCGGTCTTACAAAATCCCAGGGACACCATTCAAATTGTATTCTATGTGTCTGAGCTCACACCAGCCAAACTCAATCTAATGAAGAATACAAGACCAAAGAACTTGACAAGCAGAGAAGACAATGACATGCTCTAATTTCTGTTTGAAAAGAACACTCTGTTTAGAGTATAAAAATGTAGCCATTAGGAATCTTTGTAAGAGACCCAAAAATGGCTTAGAGAGCATTGGTTAGTTCATGTTGCTGAAAAGTTCAGAAGAAGAAAGGGCTTTAGGCATGGATTTTTCTCCATTTCTCTGAGATTCTGATAGCCCTGCTTCCTACTGTGGTAGCTTCAACCTCAGGCTGCCTATGCAAGATGGCCACCAGTCTGCATACTACCTCATGCCATCTCCTCCATATCTAGGAGGAAAGAACAAGATGCCTTCATTACCTATTTGACAAATGCCCTAAGTTTTATACTGATTGGACCATCTTGAACCAGACTTTTAGCCAGATATATGTTAGGGACGGATTGGATTTGTCCTGAATGGTGCAAATGTGAAAAGAAGTGGATAGATACCTTTTTTAATGTTTATTTATTTTTGAGAGAGAGAGAGAGAGAGCAAGCAGGGGATGGGCCAAGAGGGAGGGAGACAGACGATCTGAAGTAGGGCCTGCACTGACAGCAGAGAGCCCAATGTGAGGGCTTGAACTCACAAACTCTGATATCATAACCTGAGCTGAAGACAGATGCTTAACCCACTGATCCACCCAGATGCCTAGAAGTGGATAGATTCTGAAGATAGACTCAAGAGGACTTCCAGCTAGATTGGGATAAGGGGAGGGGCCATGCAGTAAATGTTTAAGTAGGAAAAACAGGTTAGAAAGCATTGAGTGTCTCCCACATCTGCTCCTAGTTTGTCTCCAGGTGAAGATGATCAAAAGAGTTGGATCCTGAGTAAATTCATTACAGTTCCATGTGTCAGGCTTTGTGTTAGGACTTATATATATTGCCTCATTAATTCAAAGATAAGTATTATCCCCATTCTCAAAATGAAGAAATCCAGGTTATGTGGGCTCAAGATTTTCGAGTGAAGGAGACTACAATTTCCCAAAGGCCACTATGTGCTGCTTCACACCTTCTGTTACATAATGGTCATAACAATGCTAAGATTGTCACATGAAAAAGAACAATGAGACTCTGAAGGATTCAGTACTGTGGACACGGTCATATACCAAATTAGGGGAAGAGTCAGGACTCAGGCCTGGTTTTTGTTGTCTGGAGTCCTAGTCTTTCCACCACACCATGACATCTTTCTGGGCAGGGATGCCCACCACAGACTCAGGTGGGGAAATGGTAAGCTGAACTTTGACAGATGGAGAGAGAGAGGGAGAAGGTGCCTCTCAGAAGCCATCAGCACGGTCTTCTTTCCTGACTTTAAAGAAAGGTCCCAAGACTTTCTTGGGAGATCTTCTCACCCCCACAAATAAACTTTCATCCTTCATCACCCCACCACTCTGTTCTGTTCACCCCAACTCTCCACAGAGGTCTCTGCTTGAATGTGGACACTCTTGATGTCCATAATCTCCATGCCTGCACGTGGTCATGTACATATGGGAGGGCGAGTGTAACCGTAGTGATAATACATGTTGTAGCTTTTCCATATACATTCCTTCTCCCACTGGATCATTTGGCAACTCTGAGACATAAACAGAGTGATCTTTTTATTTCTTCTCTGCTTGTGAAGAAACTAAATCTCAGAGAGGTGAAGGAACTGATCTAATACTGTTTGGTGCCAGAAATGATATATATTTTCTAAATGCATGTAAATGTATGCTGCTGGGTGAGACTTCCATGCAAACAAAGAAATTGTGTTATTTCAATTTTTTCCATCCTCTAACAACAGCAGAATGGGTTAGGTAGTTGTTTCATGAGCAATGTTACAGAGAAGGATGAGCATATAAGTGGCATTATAATTATCATAAAAATCCTCTAAAGATTCCCCAGCTTTCCCATCTGCAGATGACACTGAAGAAGGCAGCACTTTGAGTGGCTCTGAATGCTAATGTAGTTATTGTTTTCTCCCATGTACATCCCAGGACCCACCGCCCTGCGCAGAGGTGCTGGGGAGGCTGTGTGAGCCACACACTCCTGCTGTCTTTCGAGGGCAGACTTAAGGTCATGTTATTCTCCACCAGGCTGGCACTGCTCTCTTCTCACCCTGTGGGGCCCCGCACTGTCATCTGTCAAGAGCATCCTCCAAATTTCAACGCAGATGAAATTCACCCAGACCATGTGTGACAGCAATTTGAAAATAGCAATATGCATGGAACAAATTTGAGTTCATTTGGGGAAAAGGTACTTATGGAACACTACCATCTTCTACACAAGATGCTGAAAGACAACTGATTTAGGGCCACAGATAATGATGCACTTAAAATAAAATTTAACATCCCCCAAAGATAATATATATTATAAATATAACATATATATTGTAAAATGTGATAAGTGGAAAAACTTCCATCAGTGTTTCCCTTATTTAAACTATTAGAAAATAATATCTCCAAAGCAAGATCCATCTTTTATTCTCTTTATTTTTTCTTGGCACTTAGTGCAGTAAAGCCAAATAAATGCTATTAACTGATTCAATGCAAGTCAGTCTGTTGAAATGAAAGAACTGATTTGGATGGATGCCTATGCCTCCTTATTTCCTGCCTTCTTCCCCCTCACCTCCCACCAAATGCAGTGACCAAGAGTGACCAAAAGATGATATTGTGTAGGAAAACTGAATAAAATAAAAAATACCTCTTTATCCCACTATTTGGCTATTTATTCACACAAATCATAATTAGCATGTGGTGACATGTCATTTTATTCCAAATGTGCTCACAGTACATATTTGCTGCAAAGGTAAACTAAAAGCAAGGTGCTTTACATGTATAGCTTGTAAAAAAATTTGTTTTCAAATCTATTGGGCTTCAGATATTATTTAGTGGGAATTTTATGTGATGTTTTTGAAAAGAAGAAATTATCAGTAAATTCTAAATGATTACCTCTTCATTGAAGTAACTGGGGTTTTTTTTCCTTAACTACACGGGAAGGAGACCCGTATGTTAAATGAACACAGTCACATTGTGACTGCCATTTATGCCTAAAAGCCCAGTTATCTAAAACATCTTCTAATGAAAGGGACCTTGGCCACATGTTCTTAATTCACTTTATAACATTTAAAAAACTTAACAGTAGACAAATGTAGAACATTCTCTAAGACTCTTCAAAAAAGTCAATGATGTAAACAATGAACAAAAGAAGGCAGTGGACTGTTCTAGATTAAAAGAGGTAAAAGGGACACAGACAAATGCAATGCATGAAGCTTCATTAGATACAAGACTAGGGGAAACAGGCCACGCAAAAGTAAGATATTTTGGAAACAATTGGGAAAATGTAAGTGTATTTACCACTTTGGGTATTATTAATTTTATTAGGTGGAAAAACATGTGTGTTCATTATATTAGACTTTCAACTATTTTATAGATTTTAAAAACTTCAAAATTTTAAAAAATGAGGAGACAGAGATTCCAGGAGGGAGCATATGTGAAAGAGGTGTTCCACTCAGCATCTGAGTCTCTACCATGAGCACCTGAACAGGGTTTCCCCAGGTATTAAATGCCCATATACTGCAAAGAGGAAAAGTGTTGATGTCAAGCTTTGCTACTGCTTACCTTTCATTACTGGCAACACCACTGAATATATCACAGGCTGAAAATGTTCATTCATTCATTTATCCCCTCAACAAAAATAGACTAAGTATCCCCGTGTTGCCTGCTGGAGATACCACAATGAGTAAGGAGCCAATGTCTGTCTGCAGGCTGCTCAGAAAGATCTATACGTTGAGTGACCACAGAATTTACTTATGGTAAATTCTACAAACTCTATACTTTTTAAAAAAAACTTTGTTACATTGACTACCTGAATGTTTTAAAAGTGAAATAAACAGAATAACTATTTGGAGTACATACTCATGTGTTTCTATCCTTTGCTTCGTTGCATCTGTCTTAATATTCACTAGTATTTCCTTGAAAAATGTATTCTTTATTTTTTAAGTTTATTTATGTTTTGATAGAGAGAGAGTGCATGCAAGCAGGGGAGGTACAGAGAGAGAGGGGGACAGAAGATCTGAAGCAGGCTCCTCAGGGAGAGGAGGGTGCCCAATGTGAGGCTCGATCTCACAAATTGCAAGATCATGACCTGAGCCGAAGTTGGATGCTTCACCGACTGAACCACCCAGGCTCCCAAGAATGTAGTTTTATTTTTTTTTCAATGTTTGTTTATTTTTGAAAGAAAGAGTGGGTAAAGGGTTAGAGAAAGAGGAAGACACAGAATCCGAAGCAGGCCCCAGACTCTGAGCTTTCAGCACTGAGCCTGAGTTGGGACTCGAACTCAAGAACCAAGAACTGAGCTAAAGTCTGACTGACGCTGACTGACCAGGTACCCCCTTTTCTTTCAATGTTTATTTAAGAATGTATTTTTAATATGATTTTATTATTCTTAACTTATTAATCAACTGTAACCTTCAGAATTTTACTTTGGTTGTTAACACATTTGAAATTTCTGACACCTGAAACTGACACTTGTTTATACTTTTCTCTAATAAAATGCTCTTTCCATAGAGTCCTGAAGTGCACCTGGTAAACTCAGAGCTAATCATAGAGAATATTCTCAATTCTGATTTTTCTACTTGAAATACATATATAGTTTACCCCAAATATTGTCACAGGTACTGATTTTGCCTCCATTCAGAGTACATTTCAGGCTTCCTGAGTGGCTCAAAAGGTTAAGCCACCCAACCAAGTAGGTTAAACATCCAAATCTTGATATCAGCTCAGATCATGACCTCATGGGTTGTGAGTTCGAGCCCCACATCAGGCTCTCATTGACAGCATGGAGCCTGCTTGCAATTCTCTCTCCCTCTCTCTCTCTCTGCCCCTCCCACCCCTTTGCATGCACGTCCTCTCTCTCTCAAAATAATAAACATTTTTTTGAAAAGAGTACATTTCATTGATAATTTCTGCAAGAAAAAAACCTGTTAAAAATATTCTATTTATTATTCTTTGGAATATTTTGCCAAATATATAAATATTGCAAAATCTGAGCTTTCTTAATATATTTCAGTTCCATTTGGCAATATAAATTTATACAATTAAAAGTAGAATCTCCATCCATATATTCTTTCCATAAGTCAAGATATTAAAAGCTCAACTATAAATTTCAAAGTTTGTACCTGCACATACTATTTGAGTTCTCTATAGTTTCTTCAGATCCTCTGTGGTTTTGTAAAATTCAATTTCAATGCCTTCCACGTTACAGGATTTTTTAAATGAACTTTCTCTTTTAGAATATCTTTAGATTTATAGAAAATTGCAAAAGCATGACAGTAGCTTCTACTTACCACTCACCCAATTTCCCCTATCACTAACATCCTACATAACCATAGTGTATATTTGTCACAGCTAATAAATCACATTGGTTCATTACTGTCTCAGTTTGGATTGCTGTAACATATGAACACAGACTGGGTACCTTAACATCAAACATTAATTTCTTATAGTTCTAGGGGCTGGAAGTCTGATTTCAAGGTGCCAGCATGAATGGGTTCTGGTGAGAACACACTTCCCTCTGTATCCTCACATGGCAGAAAGAGCTAGATAGTCCTCTGGCCTCTTCTAATAAAGGCACTAATCCCATTCAAAATGGTTCCACTCTCATGACCTGATTACCACCCAAAGCCCTCACCTCCAAATGGCATCATGTTGCAGTTAGGGTTTCAACATATGGACTTTAGGGAAATAAACATTTATTCCATAACAATATAAACTAAACTCCATCTTTTATACAAATTTCATTTGTTTTTCCCTAATGCCCTCTCTCTGACCAGGATCTCATCTAGATTTACTACATTCCATTTAGTTGCCATATCTCCTTAGTTGCTGCTGGTCTATAAGTGTCTCAGTCTATCTTTGGTTTTAATGACCTTGACCATTTTGAGTACTTGTAAGATATTTTATAAAATGCTTCTCAGTTTGGGTTCGCCTGATGTTTTTCTTATGACCTCACTGGCATTATGGGTTTTGGGGAAGAATGTCAAAGACAATGCCTTTCTTATCACATATATCAGAGGGCATGTGATATCAACATGACTTATCACTATTGGTGTTAATACTGATCATTTGCTTAAGGTGGTGTTTGCCAGATTTCTCTGCTATAAAGCTAGTACTTTTTTTTTCTCTCCATACTTTATTCTTCAGATATGAATCACTAGATGTAGTCCACACTCAGGAGGACAGAACTGGGTGCAACTGTCTGGTTCAGTCTGTAGATTATGCAGCTCTTGATCTCAAGGTTATGAGTTCAAGCCCCATGTAAGGCATACAGATTACTTAAAAAAAAATAAATAAATAAAAAAAGGATGGAATTAAGCTCCATTCCCTAGGGGAGGAGCCTGTTATTTACATACATCATTTGAAATTCCTCTGTTTGTCTCTTTTCCTCCATTCATTTATGCTCAAAAAAAAATATATATGTATGTATATAAAATCAGCTATAAATCTATATCATCAAACTACTTGTAAATATACTACCCAAAAAGTCAGCTTTGGAACACTTTATTGAGCTGTAGTTACTCAAAAGAAAGCCTGCATCCAGTTTTTAGATTTTTGTTTCTAAATAAGATTCTCAAAAAAATCAGTATATATATACAAATATATAGAAAATACATACTTTTAGTATAGACAAGACTTTTAAGAAGTATGACTATAAAAGCAAAAAGATAAGGCATTAGCAACTTAAATTAAAGCAAAGTTTTAAGTTGCTGTTTAAAAACAGGAAATGAGGGGTGCCTGGGTGGTTCAGTAGGTTAAATGGCTGACTCTTGATTTTGGCTCAGGACATGATCTCTTGGTTTGTGAGTTTGAGCCCCGAGCTAGGCTTTATGCTGAAGTGTGGAGCCTGCTTGGTATTTTCTCTCTCTATCTCTGTCTGCCCCTCCCTCCCTCACTCTTTCTCTCTCAAAATAAATAAGTAAACTTAAAAAAATAAAAATATGAAATGGGAAATAACACTTAAATTTTTATTAGAAACAGTAAATAGAGGGGTGCCTGGGTAGCTCAGTCAGCTAAGCATGCAACTCTTGATTTTGGCTCAGGTCATGATCTCACAGTCATGATCAAACTCCAAATCGGGCTCTGCACTGACAGCATAAAGCTTGTTTGGGATTCTCTCTTTCCATCTTTCTCTGCTCCTCCCTTACACCCACACATTTTATCTCTTTTTCTCTCTCTCTCAAAATAAACACTTAAAAAAATGGCTCTAATCTAGTCCCCATGAAAATAGGGACTATTTTCATGAAGATAGAAGGACATGAGACCCAGAACATGTGGAAGGATGAGGCATAGGGAAGGGAAAAGAAGAAATTCCATTATGGTAGGAGATAAAAATGTTAGGTCAGCATCAAGTAATTATATTGACTGTGGCAGGAAGTTGAAGGAGTTACTTCCTGATCTTTTTTATTTTCTCTGTAAAGCAGGAGATCATTTTAGGGAACAATTTAAAAAGCTACCAAGGAGAATAGGAGAGCCTACTAAGGATATGAGAAAATTCCACCAGGCAGTGTGAGAGAGTGAAGAGGAAAGCCATTTTTTCTGTGTAATGAAGATAATCAGTGTATTCTTATCTCAGGAAGCTCTCAACCTGTAAACATGGAGGATGTAGAGAGTTGGGTTGATATAGGCATGGGGTTCCTCAGGTAGGTCCTATATTAGTTGAGTAAAGGTTAAGCAGCTATGACAAAAAGGCCTCAACTCACAATGGCTTAAATAAAATATAAGTTTAGTTCTCTCTCACTTAATAGTCACAGATGAAAAGTTCAAGTTGATCAGAAGACTTGGATTCATGAATTTATTCATGGACCTTATTTCCTACATCATGCCCCCATCTGTGTCGTCAAAATTGGTTAGCTGGTTCATCTGTGTGCTACCTCATGGGGAAGAGAGATGGGGAAGTCTAGAGCAAGGTATTCTCTTTTTAAAAGAGAGGTAGAATTGCATAAATCACTTACACTCATGTTCATTGGTGAGAACTTAGTCTTACAGTCACCCCAGGCTAAGGATGCTAGAAAATATGGGAAGGAAAGGAATTGGCATGTGGGGGGGTAGGGTGTGGATCTGCAACCTTCAGAGGTATCAAAAAGGATGAAGGTTAATGGAGGGAAGGGCTGCTTGATGGACCCTGGTGCCTGGATTTAATCAAGGAGTAAAGAAAAGAACTCAAGAGATTGTGGTCTGGATAGAACACAGCCTTTGTAGTAACAGTGGAAAGGGGGACAAAGGTGTTTGTGATCAGAGAGTAGTTTCACATTTCAGAGGTGGAGAAGTTCAGGGTGATAACTAGCTCTAGAATATAGCCCAGAAAGTGTGTGACTGATGTAGCATGGAGGTAAGATGACACTAGGACACTGCAGAAATGTTCATTTTTCACCTATGGGCCCGTCCTAATGTCATAAACTAGAGTATGAAACTTATTAAAATGTTCGCTATAGCTTCATTTTCAATTAGTAAAGTTTATTGAAGTTGACTAAACCCATGAAATTGACTGAACACCTTTCATAGGTCCTAAAATTTGATTGAATAAAGAGAAGTTAGGGATGGCACATTGGTGTGTACCCTGACCTATTAGGTTGGCACTTAGTTGGCACTGTCACCGCATGTCCAATTGTAAGAACTACACTTCGTGTTAGAATCGTTAGTGAGGTATTTCTTTCCAAGTTTTCAACTCTACCAACTCTCTAGGGTAACCTTTGTGTGACAGCTTTCCAGTGAAATGAGAAATATGTCAACCCATTAAGTGAGAATTGCATTAAAGGTGTAGCCTGATACATGATCTATTCCAGCACATTTACAATTTTCTCTTTGACAATTTGGGAAAATGCTATTTTCAGAAAACTTGTACACTTATGAAAAAAACTTGAAAACACTGAAAAACAGAAAAAGTAAGAATGCTGATATCATCTTTATAGACAGAGCTGCATCTTCAGATGCTTGCAAATTTCTCAGTGCACTGCAAGATGGCAGTAACATGGATAGTCACAAGTGTCATGAACACAGCCTGCTCTTCCACCTTTCATCTTCTCCTATATAAGGAAGCTATTTTCACTCAATAATAAGGACACAGTGTATCTTTGAAATGGCCATTTGGAAGACAAAAATGAAGTGAGTCAGAACTGAGAAGCACATAGTAAACCAGTGGACCCTCTCCAATCTCTCCTTGACTTAATTGTGGCCTTTTAAAGAACTAGAGGACAAGTGAAGACTGGAAGCTAAATAACTACCTTCATTTGTTCAACAGATTCAACGATTATTTATTGAGGACAGGTAACTGTTTACTGAGTTCAGAATGATGGAGATAAAGTAATCAACAAAGGAGGCCCAAGTCCTTGTCCTTGTAGAGTTTACATTCCAGTGAACTGAGCTAGGTATTATTACCCCTGTGTCACAGATAAAGAAGCGGTGGCTCAGAAATACTGTAGAACAAGTAACTGACATACTGAGGTTTTAGGTACATGTCTGTTCTACAATAAAACTGTGCTTGTATCTCTGTACTAAAAGCAAATACCTACGATCCATTTGTAAATCCCACAAATTCTACCACAATGGTCCTTACAAAGGCTTTCAGACACACACACTATCCTAAAATATGTCTTTAAACCTTATGAGAGTCAAGCTTAGCTAAGGGCCTCTACATTCCTCTGTGACTATCTTTTTATTATACTATTTATAGAGTTATATTGAAACTAATCTATGTATGTACCTGTCCCCTCACTGGATGATGAGGTCTTCAGTGCAGGAACTATCTTACTTATCTTTATGCCCAACAATATGCTCAAGCACTGGCAAAAGCAGGAACCAGTGGTATAGAATTTACAAAGACTAGCATCTTTGTGCCCACTGACTAGCGCCCACCCCGCCCACCCCACACCCATTACTATATCCTGACAGATATTTTTTTTATAAATTCTTGTTGACCTGAACTTGTTTGGTTTAGTCTGCAAAGAGGGAGTGTAGTTGCCAAAGGAAAGAGAGCCAGACTAAGAATCTCAACTTTGCAGGTAGATATATTTTGTTATGTCTACAAGTACAATACCTCCAAATAGACTTAAGGACAAACCCCTCAACTATCACTTGATAAAGTACTTTCGTATATTTAATCTATATTAATAATAAGTGATATTTAACATTTGCTTACCTTGTAGATCTCAGGTCATGATTTCATAGTTCATAGGTTCAAGCCCCATGTCAGGCTCTGTGCTGATACCTCAGAGCATGGAGCCTGCTTTGGATTCTGTGTGTGTCTCTCTCTCTGCTCCTCCCCTAGCCAGCACTATGTCTCTCTCCAAAATAAGTAAACATTAAAAAAAAAAATTTTAAAAATGGGATATTTCTAAGATAAAATCACTAAAAAATTGAAGACTGCAGAGGTATCACTCAATGGAGCACATGCAAAATGATTGCTCTAATTTTCTATCCAAAGCTGGATGAAGTGAGGTTGTTCCTACTGAAAATGGATCTACTAGGGTAGATCCCTTTGGAAAATATCCCTTTGTGTATCTGGACTCCTAACTTTACCAATGAGCACATTTCTGCTAGTACTTTTCTATAGAACCAGTTATAAATTTGCACATTTATGACTCATAAGCAGAACATACACATTCAGACTTGTGGTAAAGAGATGCAACCAAATGGTCATCTTGCATACATTTATACTGTGGGATGACATGTTTTCTTTCTACCTGCTTCTTTGCTCATTTTCCAAAACCGAACTCAAACCACCACTGATGAGTCTTCTCAGAGCCCTCCACAAAGTTAGTCATGCCTTCTGCGCTCTCAGAGAATGTGTGTGTGTGTGTGTGTGTGTGTGTGTGCGCGCGCGCGCATATGTGTGTTCATGAAGTTCATGTGATGGGGTTAAGAAATGGTAAAACCTTAGAATTCTAAGCTACTGCCCCCAAGGAAGATACTAATGATGCCCTACAGGAAGTATCATTAAATCCACATTTCTTCTCTGTTTCTAGTTTACACCTAATCTTGAAGGCAAACACTCCCATCCCATCCCTATAGGGTAAGTAGGACACAAAGGTAGCTGTCGCAGACATTCACAACACTGTCATTAGACACTATTAATAATCACACAAAGGCATTAACTGGAATTGTCCCAAGCAAACTGAAATATATAGTAACTTGAGTAGTAAGTAGTATGCACTTCTTAGAGCATTTTGGAAGTCAATTGTGCCTGTAAACTCTGAACTCAGAGTGAAACTTGAACAAGTGAATTAGCGGAGACTGAAAATGAGGTCCTGGCATTTCTATCTCAGCCCAGGAAGGACCGGAGACCTGGCGGAGGGTTATTAAACCTGATGCAACAGGAGAAATACCAACTGGATTAAACCAGGGTCAATTTACTTTAAATTTGCTTGGTCAAAGTTTTCACAAATTCTTGAGGATGGAGCTGGATATTAACATCTACGCCCTTTTTCTATATTATATGTGGTTTACCATGTAAGTTATGTTTAGGGTAACTGATTAGAGGACAGTATGTGGTTCTCATTCCAAAGATTAAAGGCAGTGATTCATAGTGAGTCTTTGTGGTTGTGCTTATTGAAACTCAAATTAAAGCACCTCTTATGTTTTTTTTTTAATTTTTTAAATTAATAGACTTTATTTTTAAGCATTTTTAGGTTTACAACAGATCAATTGGAAAATACAAAGAGTTTCCATAGACTCTCTCTCCCCTGCCCCCTTTCTGCACAGTTTTCGCTGTTATTTACATCTTTTTAAATGTTGTACAAGATGCAGAGCTTTACCTTGGGAGGAAAGTAAGTTCTTCCCAAGTGGCTTCTCAACCTCTGTAGTAGTTCACAGTGCAGCAGCTTTTCCTGTGGGAATGGAGGGGAAGGAGAGAGCATGCTACTCAGGAGCATTTTGCTCCAAAGCATAAAAGCAGATATTATGAATCAATGCCAATGCAAGGCTCTGATTAGGAGCAACCATCAGAATCTTAGAAAACATCTTTTAAATTAATCTGCTATGTGTAACTCCTGATTATACAAACCCCAGGGGACAAGGTAGTCCCAGGGTAGACTTTTTCTGTTGGAAATACTCTTTTGGGGAGAGTGTGGTACCATATTTTAAGGAAAAAGTCAAATCTATCTTTCCTTTTTTTTTTTTTACAAATAGTTTATTGTCAAATTAGTTTCTACATAACACTCAGTGCTCATCCCCAAAGTGCCCTCCTCCATGCCCATCCCCCCCCCCCCCCACATCCATCAGTCCTCAGTTTTTGTCAGCATTCAAGAGTCTCTCATGGTTTGCCTCTCTCCCTTTCCCCCACCATTTCCGCCCTTCTTCTCCCCCTTGTTCCTCCGTCAAGTTCCTCCTAATCCTCCTATACGTGCAAACATATGATATTTGTCCTTCTCTGCCTGACTTATTTCGCTCAGCATAACACCCTCAAGGTCCATCCATGTTGCTACACATGGCCAGATTTCATTGTTTCTCATTGCCATGTAGTATTCCATGGTATAGATAAACCACATCTTCTTGATCCATTCATCTGTTGATGGACACTTAGGCTCTTTCCATGTTTTAGCTATTGTGGAGAGTGCTGCTATGAACATTGGGGTACATGTGCTCCTATGCCTCAGCATTTCTGTATCCCTTGGGTAAATTCCTAGCAGTGCTATTGCTGGGTCATAGGGGAGTTCTATTGTTAGTTTCCTGAGGAACCTCCACACTGTTTTCCAGAGGGGCCGTACCAGTTTACATTCCCACCAACAGTGTAGGAGGGTGCCCGTTTCTCCACATCCTCGTCAGCACCTAGAGTTCTCTGATTTACTCATTTTAGCCACTCTGACTGGCGTGAGGTGGTATCTCAGTGTCGTTTTGATTTGTATTTCCCTGATGAGGAGGGATGCTGAGCATCGTTTCATGTGTCTGTTGGCCATCTGGATGTCCTCTTTGGAGAAGTGTCTGTTCATGTCTTCTGCCCATTTCTTCACTGGGTTGTTTGTTTTTTGGGCGTGTAGTTTGGTGAGTTCCTTATAGGTTCTGGATATTAACCCTTTATCTGATATGTCATTTGCAACTATCTTTTCCCATTCCGTTGGTTGCCTATTAATTTTCTGGGTTGTTTCCTTGGCTGTGCAGAAGCTTTTAATCTTGATGAGGTCCCAACAGTTTATTTTTGCTCTTGATTCCCTTGCTTTTGGGGATGTGTCAAGTAAGAAGTTGCTGCGGTGGAGGTCAAGGAGGTTGTTTCCTGCTTTCTCCTCTAGGGTGTTGATAGTTTCCTGTCTCACGTTCAGGTCCTTGATCCATTTTGAGTTAATTTTTGTGCATGGTGTGAGAAAATGATCTAGTTTCATTCTTCTGCATGTTGCTGTCCAGTTCTCCCAACACCATCTGTTAAAAAGGCTGTCTTTTTTCCATTGGATATTCTTTCCTGCTTTGTCAAAGATCAGTTGGCTGTATACTTTTGGGTCCACTTCTGAGTTCTCAATTCTGTTCCATTGGTCTATGTGTCTGTTTTTGTGCCAATACCATACTGTCTTGAGGATGACAGCTTTGTAGTAGAGGCTGAAGTCTGGGATGGTGATACCTCCCGTTTTGGTTTTATTTTTCAGTATTACTTTGGCTATTCGGGGTCTTTTGTGGTTCCATACAAATTTTTGGATAGTTTGTTCTAGTTTTGAGAAGTATGCTGGAAAGCATCTCTTATGTTTTTTTAAATAACAAAAGTGAGGCTGAGTATTTTCTACCTCACTAACCAGTCAAAACTCTGGTCCCCAAAATGAGCAAACCCATTACGGTAGACCTCTTTCAAGAATAATGAATTAACATGTTTTACTCATGTCTGGAAATGTGTAACATACATTCATCTCATACTATGCCATAATTATTATTTTTCCAACAAGACTCCAAACATCCCTCTTCTTTGGCAGGGATGATATCTTATTCATTTTTGTGCCCCCAGTGCCTACAGTAATTACTGATATGTAATAGATGGGTTGGCTTGTTAGCTGAATGGCTGATAGGCTGGTTGGTTGATTTTCTAGTTAGTTGCTTGGCTGGTTGGTTGATTTCCAACTAGTTGGTTAACTGGTTGGTTGGCTACTTAGCTGATTCGTTGGTTGGTAGACTGGCTGGTTGGCTGGCTACAGAGTAGATGAGTGGTTGGCTGTATGACTGAATGGCAGGTTGGTTTATGTCTAGCTACCTAACTGCTTGTTTGATCAACTTTTGCAATTGTTCATTCAAAAATTTCCAAAAGTTTATATTGATACCACTTTATTAAATCCCAGGAAAAGCAAATTAAGGTTATGTCACTAATTATAACCCCCTTAAGCAGCAAATTATTACTACTTCAAGATGTGAAATCCCAATTTTATCACTGGCCTATCCCTAAGAGTATTTCTTAGGAATTTCTAACTGCACACAAGATATGACTGAGAGATATTGAACAGAATATTGGCAAGTTCATAACTTGTCTTCCTACCCTAATAGACTAAGTTCTTCAAGTCTGTGATCATTTTATCATTGCATATGCGTGTCTTTAAGCATGCCCTTAAAAAGTATCACTTCAATGCCTTAAAAAGAATAATGAAGCTTTACTAACACACTTCAGTTAATAGATAACACCTTAATACAGACCAACCAGCCATGGGCAAATATAATGTAAAGAAAGAAGTTCACCTAAGAGAAGGAAAGGGCATAAAAGGTCAACTGACCTTTCATTTTGTTTGAAGACATTCTAGGTCATAGGGATTTATGGTTGCTAAACAGCATACTTGAAAATCTATGACCATTCTTCAAAAAGTTGGGATAAAATAAAGTATAAATTATTGCATGTACCTCACTGCCAATGCTGAGTTTGAAACATAAGCATTTGTGAATGTTTGAAATGAATACATATGCCAAGGCCTCTTAAATAATATAAACAGATATCAACAATGACACATAGTTACTGAAATAAGTAAAAAGGAGTTGTTACTTACATGTTTCCTGAAACCCTGTGTTTTCTTTGGTGCTTGGCATTGTGGTTAGGCTTGAAAAACAGCTCTCCTATACATGACCCACATTTCTCAAAAATGAGAAGGAACAGGGATTAACCAGTATTTCAGATAATTCATTCTCTTTTTTGACTCCAACATAGCTTTAATAGTGACTTTAATAGTAAATATTAGATATGTGATTTCGAGGGAAAAATACAAATGAAAGTAATTAAAATTGATCAATTTAACTCATTGGTCATTTATTTTAAAATAAATGTTCTTATACTGATCATAAAATCACTCTGAAATATGGCTGGCAACAGCAGTGGAAAATAGATGTTAATAATTTAGAAATTTGAAGCCATACAATACAAGTCATTGATGTGAAGTTCAGTAGTCATGAGAAGGTAAATGGGAACTTACTAATAAGCAAAACTGTAGAGACTCTAATTGATTGGTAAGGCTTGAAAATCATTGACAATTGCTCTAAGAGTTCATTTCAGGCTTCTTAATAGCAAGTCTAGGATTTATATAGATAACCCTTAATAATTTTTAAAAATTTCCAAGTGTATATTCTATAGGATATTATTATGATATAAAGGTACAAAAATGAAATGAATTTGGAGAGTGATCATTACTGTGGTCTTTCTCAGAGCCTTTAATATATCAATGTGCATTTGACTCTTAAAGAGGAAGTGAGGAGTTATATAGCACACATTGTGTCCCAAACCCTTTTGACCACTATGTCAGTTACCTATTGCCACAGTAATTCTGGATGGCAAACCATCCCAAATTCAGTGGTTTAAAACAATCATTTATTCTCACAGATCTACAGTTTGGCCAAAACAGCTCTGTTTCAAGCTGCACATCTGTGGATCTGGGTGCTCCACACCTCTCTCACCTTCCTCAGCCCAGCAGGTTAGCAAGAACATGTTCTCAGGCAGTGGCAGAAGGACAAAAGGGGAAATAAAAAGGTACAGTATCTCCTAAGTTCCAGGCTGAGAATTGTCACACTGCCTCTAATCCAAAATCAATTGGACAAAGCAAGTCACATGGCCAGGCCCAAAGTAAAAGGGTAATGGAATATGCTCTGTCCATGACGAGGCATTAAGAGGAAGTGGATCTAGAGAGTGGTAATAGAGCTGGGATCAATAATTCAATCTATCACAACCATAAAACCCTTTGTTTATAGATCATCTAATGGCATTAGTGTTGTATGGAACATACCTCCAGAAACCCTGGTGTTTATGCAATGGTCATGTTAGTAGGTACAAAATTACATAAAACAGTAACATCCGGAAATGCAGCAGTCTGGGAGTTTTAGAACATCAGAATCTACACGAGCATCCACCGCTAGATTCTTAACAAAGAAAGAGTCTTCCTGTTAATGGGACTTTAAAATCCCTCCTCCTGTCATAGCTCACTAAGTTTTCAACCTCTAGGGGTGCCTGGGTGGCTCAGTAGGTTGAGCATCCAACTTCAGGTCATGATCTCATGGTTCATGAGTTCAAATCTTGCATCGGGCTTGCTGTTGTCAACGCAGAGCCCATTTCAGATCTTCTCTCTCTCTCTCTCTCTCTCTCTCTCTCTCTCTCTACCCTTCCCCTGCTCATGTTCTCTCTATCTCTCTCTCAACCTCTAGAGTTGGGTTCATTTTGGGAAGAGAACACTTCTCACTAGCCTCAGCCAGAATACCATTAAACTTCTTTGAGGGAGGCAGATCCTTCTATGGAAAGTGAATGATTAGAACTCAGTTCTCAGAGCCTGTGCTCTGAATAAGTATAGAGCCAAAACCAAGCTGTCAGCAAGTGGATTATGGAGAGAAGTGACCTTCCAGCCCAGGCCAGGGTCCTCAGAAGAAAGCCATGGCAGGTCAGCACAGAGACATCCTTGAGCATTCCCTTAATGAGTAAGAAGAAACACCAGAACGCATCGCATGCTCTTGCCACCCACACTTATACATATGTGGACCACAATGGACCTCGTTCACATGAGCAGGTATGGTCAGTCATCTCATTCATCTTTTTGTTGCTTTTATAAGACTGGACTCAATGAACCCCACCAAAAATTCTTGAACCAGATGAAAATTTATCTGATAAGCACAGTAAGAAATCTGTGTCCAGGGTGGGACAAAACCAGGCCAGCAGAAGCTTCCCCCACACACCAGTAACACGGAAGTAGTTATCTCACCCCCCAACTCCAGTTTCCAGCTGAGAGAAAAAGCCACAGATGTTTCAGGGGTGGGGTTTAACTCTGAATTCTAGCTCGCCTGGTGCTCCTTAAAGCAGGTGACATCATCAAAAGAACCCATGATTTAAGGTAAGAACTTGATGGGACTCTGTTCCTGGATTATGCCTCTACCTCACTGCCTATCATTTATTCCCACTCTTACCTCAGCTTTGTATCAGTGAAATTGGATTAAAACCATCCAATGCATCCTCCAAAGTTGTTATAAATATGTGATAACACTTTTTTAAAGTATATATAAAAGTGCCGCCACAATAGGAGATGAAATGACATACCCTCCCTCAATGTCTATGAAAACTGTCAAACACAAACAACGGTGCAATTCAATCTCATATGTTGACATTTTCCTGAATAGTGGTCTCTAGCACATTCCTTTCCACTGCCTATGCCTAGTAACACACAATCCAGTGTATTGGGCTAGAGAAACAAAAGCTGGTTTCTTCACTTTTACAATATGGCAACAACAAAAAGATTTATTCAGCCCTCATGTGGGGAGTACACAAGTAGATAGGATTTGATTGTTGCCATCATTCTCAATCACTGGAACAAAGGACTGAAGTGGCAAAAATTATTATTGCAGAGAGCCCTGCCTTTTTTAAATGAATACCTTCAAGGTAAGAACAAGACAAGCCCTTGAGTTTACTTGGAAAAGACTCAAAATCTGGTCTGGGATAATAAAGTTGTACAGGGAAATAAGCCTTAAGAATTTAATCTAGAGAACACATAAGGTGTATGAATGCAGTAGACTGTGTTGTTATAGTAATAGAGAAATAGTAAAGGCTTTTCGACAAGGGCATTGCAGTGGAAGTTTCAATAACAGGTAAGAATTGGCCTAAGAAATAAATCAGGTGGGGTTTTTCTCCCCCCTCTTTCCTCAAAGGTGCTGTGATAAAATCTCATGTGTCACATTTGCTAATAATCACTCACCCTTCTAGGATCTTGGCTGCGAAGTCTCCCACTCGACACTCTCTTTAAATTTCATTTCCCATACTCATCCCCTTGGCGTTTCTGCAAGAGATTTTAGAGCACATACTCATTTAGAAGCAATATCTTTTTGCATAAACACTAAAGTAACTTCCAGTTCTAAAATTTATAATCAATGACTCCATACTTGCTTTTAAAAACTCTGATCTGTTGAATGCTTTAATCTTTCAAGTTCTCTTAATTTTTCTAATATGTAGATACAGGACATTCACCACAGCACACTGACCACTCAGATTACTGATGGAAGGAGGACTTGGAAAGGTGCTGTAATCACCATTAATTATCATTGGGATCACTTACTGAGCACTTACTACCTGCCAGGCACGGTTTAAGTGCTTTTGCATAGGCCATCACAATGAAGCCTCCCAGCATGCCTAGGAGGGAGCTATTTACAATCCTCATTCCACAGAAGGAGCAACTGAGAATTGGAGACATTAACAAATCTGCCCCAGGTCATATGCCTAATAGCAAATGATAAGTCTGGGACCGAATCAGGGCTGTCTCTCTTCAGGACTCTGTGTGGCTCTCTTGGGTAAGATGTGATCCAGGTCCAACTTTATAAATGTCACCTTATTTGCTAAGTAGCAACCGATCAGGTTTGATCAATAGGAAAGCATGAAGCGCATGGTTACTATCAAGCAGCTTTGTTGGGTTGGGTTTACAATTTGGGGAATACCAAAGAGATTTAATCAAAGTTCCTAAAAAGAAGCTAGCCCCTTGGTGATATTGTAGGTGCCTTCTCCCTCCTTCCATTGAATCTTTGGGACATCAATAAACATTTGTTGAAGTAAAAAGGAAGTCAGAATTCTATTCTTTCACTCCTTTGCTGAAGACACCTACAAATGTCACAGGAACCTATGTGAATAACCAGTCACTAGAAGCAACAGCAGCTCCGTGAAGAGCAGAGGCGTTTTAACTTTGTATTCGTTAGGACCTCCCAAGCTCCTAAAAGGTCTCAGGGCACACAAAAGGCGCTCAATAAAGGTGCTGATTGAATGAAATGGCTAAGTGGTAAGAGTAAACTCCCGTTTGGGACTGCCTGTTTCTCCTGACACTCCCTTTGGAAACAGAGGTAGGGTTTGGCTCTAGACCTGTCTTAGACCGCGCTCCAGATCCAGACCCTCCCACTCCTCCCCACCTTCCACCAGCTGGACGGCTGGCTGCTCGCGGCTTTGCATCAAGGACTTGTCTGCTAGGTCTCCAGCCCGGCACGGAAGGGCGTTCGGGCCGCTTGCCGCCGTGTCACTCCATGGGGAGGACAGTGAGCACTCAGGTGACGTTTCAGCTGGCCGGAGCTCGAAGGCACGGGCGCCGAAAGTGGGAGCGCCCGGGGTGCCGCTGTCTCCGTAGGGGTGGGGGTGGGGGTGGGGGTGGGGGGGCGGTCCCTGCCGGCTCCACCCGCTGCTCCTCCCAAGGGGAGGGTTCACCTACAGGTGTCCGATCTCGGTGAGCATCTTCTCCCTGCCGGAAGGTACGGAGTGTGCTTCTATGGAGGCATCGCGGGACAGAGGGGGCGGGTGGCGACTAGTTTCATACTCGGTAAAGAAAATGGAAACAGAAGTGGGAAAAGAAAGGCAGTATGGCTTTCAGGGAAGCATCAGCTCAGCTCAGAAGGATGGAGCGCACATAGTTTGTGCCCCTGTCTTTCCGGGAGTGAAAAAGGGAGGAATGGAGTGGCGACGGTGAGGAATTGACCACTGGGTTGTTTTCCTAACCAGGAGTTCAGGATGCCTTTTCTGAACTAGAAAAGCCAAGTACAGTCACGCCCTTAGTAGATTTCCCTCTCTGCCTGACTGTGTCCGTGTTCACTTGCCCCTTTGGGCAGCCTTCTGTGAAGCCTCCTCCCCACTTGGTTAACTTTATTACTCACTGGTCACATGAGGCATGCAGGGGCATCTGAACTCCTCTGATGGCCTCCCAGTTGTAGGGAAACTGGGGTGAGAGGGAAGGAGCTAGCGTGGACTTTTGCACATTAGCCTGGGGCTTCTTAGAGACTTTGAGCTTCTTAGAGCTTCTTTCTAAAAGTTTCTGAGCAATTGAGAGAGCGATGTGCTTTCTTATGCTTCTTAATAAGATTTTGCCCCAAAGTCTGGTATCTTCGTGTGTAGTGGAATCTTATTAAAATGCCCCTGAAGCTACTACTGAACAATCTGGCGTAAACATGAAACTGTGTCCACTTGAGGTATGCACAGAAATTTCACTGAATTGAGCTCTGTGGATTTGGGGGTGGGGTGTTTTCTACCTAAATATGTTTGTTAGTATAATATAGTGGGTAGAGATGGGGGGGCGGTGCTGACTGGCTGGATATGACTGGTTTGGGTTGGTAACCCATTATTTGTATTTCATTTGGATCGTGACATCTGTTTAAATGTCACAATTGAATTGGCCTTTTGCAGAGCAGACATTCCCTCATCTATCGTCTCGTGCCATGACAAGATAATTACAAAGGCAATATTGTTTGACTCTTAGCCTGGCACTGGTTGTTAAACTGCCCAAAGCAATCCAATTCCGAGAAAAGAGTTTCTCTAGCCTAGGGAATAAAGTACCATCAATACAGGCCACCTAATGTTTCTGAAATGTTAATGTAGATTGTTAAGCAGAGATCACGTTGGGAAGGTAAACCACCAGGCAGTTTAAAGAGGAGCCAGGAATAATCTTGTGGGTCCGAGATGCTATGACAGAACCAATTTCATTTTTGGTGTCACCTTAGCTTTTCCCAAACACCAGAAATGGATTTGAGGGGAATGTCTACTACAGTATAGTGGTAAGTCCAGTATCCATCAAGAAGTGAGCCTGTAGCACTTACCACAAGTGATGAGCTAAATGCGTAAGGGGCAGCAATGGTCTTGTCAGACACCCACAACTCCCCAACTTACTATGTTAGTCATAGAATAGGACACAGGGCATCCCCTAGACAGGACTTCTAGAAGCAGATTAGATCTGATGGCTGGGGCAGTGTCTGGTCAGAGGCCCTGGGGGCCTTGGAAAGGACAGTCACATCTCCCACTCCACAGAGGATAAAAGATAGAAAATGCTCCTGTGCCCCGAAGACACTCTATCTTTCACCATGACACCCTCTTCAGCATTGTGACACTCCCTTCTGCAACCCACGGGGAAGGAACAAAAGGCTGTCACTTATCTCCTGTCTCATACTTACTCACCCCCAAAACTTTGTACATTTATTTTTAACATTCTGATCTCAGAAGCGAAATAATATAAATACGGATGGGGAAAATTAAGGAAAGCTGGAGATGGTGAAAGATCGTGATGGGGCAGGGCAGGGAGCCTTCTTAGTGCTTCAGGGGAGAAAAAAAGAAAACACTTTTGTCAAGAGCCAACTTTGTGTTAAACGATGTCTGGATGCTTCATTTCATTAAATCTTCACAAGAACTGTGTAAGGTAGAGAGTAGCACTCCTATTTCACCAATGGGGAACCCATCATTGGGGAAAATGAGGTTTGGAGAGGCTGGTGACTAGTGGAAGTTATACCACTAGGAAGTGATAGGACTAAGACTGGGCCTAATCTACCGGATTCCTCCAGAAAAATGAGCATGTGAGGGCTGGTGAGTAAAGCCCAGTGGTTCTCTTCTCCCTACCTTGCCATCTCCCAGCTTTCTCCAGGAGGAAGAGCTATGCCCCAGGGACACGTACGGACACTCTCTCACAGAGGCAGTGGACCCCAGAGGCCTCTCTACTCCCCTCTGTTCCCCCATCCTTTATCTCCATCCCTTTGCTCATTCCTCTTTCCCCAAACTGTTCCCCCATCCTTTGTTGGGGGAACCCTCTGTTCCCCCATCCTTTATCTCCACCCCTTTGCTCATTCCTCTTGCCCCAAACTGTCGAATGCATTGGCCCATACCCTTTCTCTCTCTGCAGCAGCACGCTTCTTTCTGTCCAGCACCAAATATGGGGATGTTATAAAGATCCCTACAATAAAGCAGGAGATGCACATTTAAGAGCCCTGACTAGGCACGGCTTCGAGATCTGCAGAATCCAGGACCTGGCATTTCCAAGCGTCTGGATCCTTGGATGAGGATCAGAAAGGGGAGGGAGTGATGAGTGGGAATGCTGAGCCAGAACAGGGGGTCCCTTCATCTTGGGAAAGGGCAGGAAGAAAAGCAAACGGAGACAGAGAGGAAGAGAAAGAATGATTCTTATCCAGGGAAAATTGTATGATTATAGAGAAGCTTTTAGAAATTAGATTTGACTGTGTAAAATTAGAGCTGACAAAAAATTTGTGCGGGCAAAATGACAGTCCTTTTAAAATTTCTTAACTTGCAGCTAATTACCATGCAGTACAGTAACAATTGTGTATTTCATTAAGTACACATCAAAGTAACTTTGGTACGTTATATTTAATTAAAATAATAAAATTCTTAAGTCTTTCTATATACTCAAGTCTTTTTTATGTTTTTATTTAAATTCCAGTTAGTTAACATACAGTGTAGTATTAGTTAAGGATGTACAATATAGTGATTTTAACAATTTTATATATTACTCAGTGCTCATCAAGATAAGTGTGCTCTTCATCCCCATCATGTAGTTCACCCATCCCCCGCCTACCTTCCCTCTAGGAAGCATCAGTTTGTTGACTATAGTTAAAAGTCTGTTTCTTGGTTTGCCCTCTCTTTTTTTCCCTTTGCTCATTTGTTTTGTTTCTTAAATTCCATATGAGTGAAATCATATGGTATTTGTCTTTCTCCTACTGACTTATTTCACTTAGCATAAGATGCTCTAGCTTCATCCGTGTCATTGCAAATATCAATTTTTCATTCTTATTTATGGCTGAGTAATGTTCTATTGTGTGTGTGTATATATATAACACTTCCTATTTATTCATTCATATATACTCTATTGATGGACATTTGGACTGTTTCCATAATTTGGCTATTGTAGATAATGCTACTATAAACATCAGGCTACTTGTATCCCTTTGAATTAGTATTTTTGTATTCTTTGGGCAATTGCTGGATCATAAGGTAGTTATATTTTTAACTTTTTGAGGAAACTCCATACTGTTCTCCAGAGTGGCTATGCCAGTTTGCATTCCTAGCAGCCAGGTGAGAGGGTTCACCAATACCTGTTGTTTATTGTGTTGTTGATTTCAGACATTCTGACAGGCGTGAGGTGATATCTCATTGTAGCTTTCATTTGCATTTCCCTGATGATGAGTGATGTTGAGCATCTTTTCATGTGTCTGTCAGCCATCTGTATAACTTCTTTGGAAAAATATCTATTCACATCTTCTGTCCACTTTTTAGTTGGATTATTCATTTTTTGAGTGTTGAGTTTTATAAGTTCTTTATATATTTTGGATGCTAACCCTTTATCAGATATGTCATTTGCAAATATCTTCTCCCATTCCATAGGTTGCTTTTTAGTTTTATTGATGGCTTCCTTCACTTTTTATTTTGATGAAGTCCCAATAGTTTATTTTTGCTTTTGTTTCTCTTGCCTCAGAAAACATATCTAGAAAGAAGTTTCTATGGCCAATGTCAAAGAAGTTACTGCCTGTGTGCTCTTCTAGGATTTTTATGGTTTCATGTATCACACTTCAGTCTTTAATCTATTTTGAATTTATTTTTGTGTACAGTGTAACAAGTGGCACAGTTTCATTCCTTTGCATGTTACTGTCCAGTTTTCCCAATACCATTTGTTGAAGAGACTGTCTTTCTTCCATTGGATATTCCTTCCTGTTTTGTCAAAGGTTAATTGACTATGCACTTGTGGCTTCATTTCTGGGCTTTCTATGTGGTTGCTTTGATCTATGTGTCCATTTTTGTGCCAGTGCCATACTGTTTTGATGACTATAGCTTTGTAACATAACTTGAAGTTGGTATTGTGATGCTTCCAACTTTGCTTTTCTATTTCAAGGTTGCTTTGGTTATTTGGGGTCTTTCATGATTCTATACAAATTTTAGGATTATTTGTCCTAGTTCTGTGAAAAATGCTGGTGGTCTATATATTCAAGTCTAAAAGAATTGCTCATGAATCCAAATATCTGGCATGACCATCCATTGCAATAAATATACACATATGACAGTGTGTTTATTTTGTGACTCTAACATTCTGAGAGACCTAGATGGAAACCATGCTTCCTAAGAAGAAGTTTTACCCTTAGAGATTTATATAAAGCATGTAAAACACTGGCAAAGCTTTTACCACACTCAACTTTAGTGTCATACATTCAGCAGCTCATTGCCACAATTTTGAAGCATGTAATGTAGGTACTATTGGGTTGCAAAGCCATCAAACACAAGAAGTCTCAGCAGCTGGTTCCCACTTTGTCCTAAATGCACCTGGAGTCCCAAAGCTTCTAAAAATGTTGAGCTTCTCATTTGAAAATTGTCTGATCACTCAAGTTCATTAAGATGATAGTTTAGGGGTTTTTTTAAGCCTATGAACTTGCAAATACCCTGGCATTAAAAAAAAAATGCCTTTTAATCTTAAAATTTTTTAAATAAATTCATGTATTGAAGCTCTTTTCTAAAGTCCAGGTGAACATTTTCCTCCAACAAAATTATTCAGAAATTTAAAAGAAAAGCTGCACTCTTCGGTGGAGATGATTTCATAGAACACACATGAAAACAACATCTTTTCAAATAGAAATGGCATAAAATTATTTACTATTAAAGCACTTCATTGTATAAATTCTACCTAAAATATTTTATATTGTCAAAATCTAGAAGGGAATTTATACAGTTTGTTCTTTATAGAGAGCGTCTATATGAGGTAATGTGTAATTTTCTCAAAGTGTTTCCTGATTCTTTTCAAGCAGCAGTGATCATGATAGTTTATTAACCCAAAGTCCCCAGAGGCTCTTCGGAGCAGTCTGGGCTCCTAACAGGATGGGAGCATTTCTGGAGAAGTGTATCTATTGTTCACCATCTTTTCAGAAGAGGTCAAAGACCAACCACACAGCTTTGGAGGCAGACAAAAGAGGTTTAACTTTGGGCCCTACCACTCATTATCAGGGTTAAACTTTGTCATGTCCTTGTCCTCTTAGCGTCTAGCCCTATTTGCAAAATGAAGGTAATAGTAGTATCTGCCATGAATGTGATTGTAAGAATTAAGTGAGATAATATATGTAAGGAGCTAAATACAATATCTGGCGCATTATACATATTCTCTACATTTACTTATTATTATAATTGACACTTTACTTCCCAGTATTGGTTTTCACATCTTCCTTTTTCATGAAAATCTAGGCAGTAATTTAAATTTGGGGTGTATTTCTGTATATGTGATATAGGACCCTCTTTAGCCATTGGAAATGCTTGCTTTTAACATGTACCTGATATTTATTTTTTCTCACTGGAGTCACAGGTGTGCTTGTAATGTGACTACACATGCATGTATATGTAAATATCCATTTAGATCATGGAGACATTAAGCTTGGTCTCTTCACTGACTCATAAATATCTTGATAATTTCACATTAGGGCTGCCTGGGTAGCCCAGTTTGTTGAGCATCCAACTTCTGATTTCAGCTCGGTCATGATCTCACAGTTCATCAGGCCGAGCCTCATGTCGGGCTTTGTGCTGACCCCACAGAGCCTGCTTGGGATTCTGTCTCCCTCTCTCTCTGCCCCTTCCCTGCATGTTCGCACACACTCTCTCTCTTTCTCAAGATAAATAAACATTTAAAAAAATTCACATTATTCATGGGTAAATATTTATTATGACCATTCATAATAAATGGTCATATTATGACCATTCATAGTAACAGCTTGTGTCCAAATCAGCTGTTACAAGCAAAAAAAAAAAAAAAAAGATGTCTTTCAAGTGTTTCTACCTATGACAAATGCCGTTGGTTGATTATGCTCTTCTCCTTGCATTGGGTTTGTGTGGCTGTGTGCTTCAGGTGAGTTTATGTCCATCCCTAGCCCTGGGGACAACAGGGGGGAAATCTAGATTATTTCAGAATAATCACTGTAATTGTACTCCTCTTACTGTGTATGAGTTTGGCAGTGAGCAAATGGCACAATTCCAGCCATTGATACTTGTGAGTAAGTATGCAGGAGAGACTCCTTGGAAAGGACTGCACATTCTCCAGCCTGTCCACCAAAAAAGACATAGTTTCTTTTCTGGTCTTTGTGGTTATGTGAGGATATGGTGTTGGGAGATGCTGCCTCCTTCTTGTACCCTGAAGGGACCAGCCTTGGAGGAAAGCTTACCTGACGAGGGGACAGATGTGTTCACTGTAACTTACAGTTTGGGAGAAGGGAAATGTGTACACAGCACTAAAAATCATGAATACGTACAAAACCTGACAGCATAAAGGCAGGCAAGACTCACAGCACTGGAAAATAATCAGAGGATACTTCTCCATGAAGCGGAGTCGTTCCTAAAAAGAAGAGTTCTCCACATCATCCAGGAGGAAAAGATAGTTTCATGCAGAGAGAACATGAGCAAAGCCCTAGGTAGAAAATTAATCGTAACAACGGCAAGAAACAGCAGGTATCTCATGGTTACTATGTGCCAGGTGCTGCATCTGTACTGTCTCATTTCCTCAAAACAACCTTATGAGATGGGCTGTATTATTCTCACTGAACAGGTAGGAAGCTAAAATTAAAAGAGGTTAAGTAGGGGGGATGGGCATGGAGGAGGGTACTTGTGGGGATGAGCACTGAGTGTTATGTGGAAACTAATTTGACAATAAACTATTTGTAAAAAAAAAAAAAGTAGCAACAATTTAAAAAATAATAATAATAAAAAAATAAAAGAGGTTAAGTCATTGGCCCATGTTCTCGCTCCTGGCAGGCAGAAACTGGGTTCAGTCCCAGCATCCTCAGTCTTATACCCACACACCATTGGCCAGGTGCCCATCAAGGTCAAGGATTTTCCCAGAGGTTAGACCGCAGTTTTGAGGAAACAGCTCCGGTCACAAACTGACACCCAGCATTAAAACATCTTTTCTTTATGGCCACCCTCTTCTTTGTTCTTGAAACTCTTACCTCTGCAAGGAAGTGTTTAGCAGAAAAGTATGAATAGTACTTACATTACATGCTTCAAAATTGTGGCAATGAGCTGCTGAGCTGCTGAATGTATGACACAAAAGTTTAGTGTGACAAAAGCTTTGCCAGTGTTTTTACATGCTTTATATAGCAGAAAAGTACCAATCAATTTCATCTCAACACTAGTTAATAAAATATCTACAAAACCTCCTACACATCGTTCCATAGCAATCTCTTAGATACAAGGAAGAAGGAATTACAGAAGATGGTGATGGGGCGGGAGAAGCCTCCCCTTCCATCTACAAATGCGTTTTTAAGTGACTAGTCCCTTTTTGCCCTCTGAAATCTTAAAACCACTCAGTGTACTTGGGTGGAGCAAGTCTGACCAGGAGAGGAGGCAGACATGGTGCCAGCAAAAGGAAAGCAGAACCACAAAGTTTGGAGAAAAGAGTAAGCCACTAGAACAGCAGATATCATCACATCATTGGAAATTCAGCAGACTAAGAGCATATTACAGAAATGTATTACATAAACTAATAATTGTCCCTTTCATTTTCTGCACATATACTATGGGCATAGAGCAGTGAGAAGAATTAAAGTATAGCTAATATTTATGAGCACTTACTCTACATCTGACATGGGGCTTTAAATGCTTTATTTCATTCAATCTTTAAAACAACCCTTAGGAGGTAGGTACTATTATTATTCCCCGACTTACAGATGAAAATTCTAAGGCATAGAAAAGTAAAATGACCTGCCCAAGGTCACAGATAGTGTTAGAGTCAGGTTCAGTCTCAGGCACTCAGATTCCAGAACTTACTCTCTTAATTGTGACACAAGACTCTAAATCCTCTTATCCTTTGTGAAATTATTGTAATAGGGCAGTGGCTTCCGACTTTGGAGATGATTCCTAGGCTATGGCTGGGTTCATATCAAGCATTCTTTCCCATAAACATGCCTTATCAGGGGGCACCATTCAACTCACTCTAGAGAGAGACAGGTCCAAGTCTTAAAAAGCCTGGGAAAAAATCAAGTGTATGCTTGATTCAAAAAAAGAATCATAAAATAAAACTTTAAAAGAGCACTAGTTCATATGAATCTACTTAAATTATGCTAGCAGATTTTCAGCAACAAACAACTTTATTTTTCTTTCCAGGCTGACGGCTCAAGTGCCTGAGATGGGGAGGATTAGGTGCCCATGGTTGTTGTTTTTTTTTTAATAAAACCTCTTTGTTTTTTGTCTTCAATACAGAATACTGAGTGATTGATATATGAACCATTACCTTTTTATTTGGATCACAGCTTAGGGCAGCCTGTACTTTTGAAATTAAAAATAATAAATACAAATAAAAATAAATAAGCAGATGAAGCATTATCTTAATGACCACATGAGAATTAGCAGTTAGGAAGACCCTTGTGTTTACTGTAGTAGATTTCTGACTGTCAGACTAAAATGTCTCTTCTTTTATGAGCACTTGACCTATTTGAAATAAGTGTAAATTATCCAAGGGTTTCTTTTGTTAAATTCACAACCCCATCTTGACATCTACTCAAATATGTAATAACTTTTTATGATAAAACCAGCAGCAGAAACTAATACTAAATTTTTCATGCATCTCTTCTGGGATTGTACCATCTGAATGAATATATCTTTTCTTTGATGTTTTGGAAATTAGGTTTATGTGAGCAGTACCTATATGTGGAACATTGAATAGTGACACAATAAAGAATTCTACATTGTCATTTCTGTTACACACCTCACTCCCAATTTTTAGAACAGTCAGGGTTTGATTCAACCCTGAAAACCTCAATATACATAATGTTTTATTGGTCATAATAACTAGTCCTTAGAAAGGTTATATCAGAAAGTTCTCTTTCTCTCCCCTCTCTCCCTTCTGTTTTCCTCATCCCACTCACCTCTTTCCCTCTCTCTCTCTCTCTATCTCTCTCTCCCTCCCTCTCTCTCTCTCTCTCTCTCTCACACACACACACACACACACACACACACACACACACTTCCATACAAATGCAATTTAATCTCAGCCTGCCCTGCCCTGCCCTGCCCTGGCAAGCAGATGCTCCCAGGCAAGGTTATCTCTACTCAGCATGAGAACAATCCAGATCCAATGGAGTATATTGACCTTTCTTTGGTCCATCTCACTCATGGCCTCAGGAGAACCTGTGGCTCTGAGGAAAACTCATATATCTAGAAATTACTATTTAACAAATTAGTCCCTAGTTGGTTGAGTAAAGCTGTTGAGTATGCTTTTAGAATGCTTACCTTTTCATTAATTTATACGTAAACTACAAAATAATAAACTATTACAAAATAATACAACTGTAAAACCATAATCAGTATATAAATTGAAATGATCAAATTAAACAAAAATCTATACCAAACATGAGTCACCATGTTCATGAGACTACTTAAATAATGCTAGCAGATTTTCAGGAACAAACAACACCCTTCTCCAAATAAAAGCTTGTAATTATCTGGGCAAAGTGCCAAGCCATAAAAAAAGTTTTTTTCTTTTCAACTTAACATCTTTGCCATGAAGAAACATAATTTTCAGAAATTTTCTTCTTTAACCTTATTTAAGATGATGCCTCATGTAATTCTTAAAAATAAAATAAAGTGGATCAGAATTCTATTAACAAAAGGGTACCAAACTGGTGATAATGCAAATGTTTATTGTATAAATTTTTATCAAGGATTTTTTTTCCTAGTCAACCTTCTGAGGCAGAGCTCTGTACAGCGGAAATATGAGCCACCATGCAAGCCACATATGTAACTTAAGTTTCTAATAGCCACATCTAACAATCTTTTTATTTTTTTATTTTTTAGAGAAAGAGAACACACAAGTACATGCACAGGAGGTAAAGGGGGGAGAGAGAGAAAGAGAGAGAGAGAGAGAGAGAGAGAGAGAATCTCAAGCAGGCTCCATTCTAGCACAGAGCCCAACATGGGACTCGATCCCACTGCCCTGGGATTATAACCTAAGGCGAAATCAAGAGTCTGATGCTCAACTGACTGAGCCACCCAGGTGTCCCTCTAGTAGGCACAAGTAAAAATAAAAAGGTGAAATTAATTTAATATATTTTATTTAATCCGTTATGTTAAAAATTATCATTTCCTTATATAATCAATAAAAACTTGTTATTGAGTAGCTGTTTTATATTTTTCACACTTCGTCTTAAAAATCCAATGTATTTTACATGTACAGTGCATCTCTATCCAAACAAACCATATTTCAAGTGCTCAACAGTCACATTTGGCTAGTGACTACCTTGGTTCCGGGGAAAGTTCAGTTTCATAGGTAAACTGTACTCCTATATTATATGACAAGACTCCTGTCCTCAATGAGAACCAAATGCCCAAAATTTTTCGAGCTAAGGAGCTTCCTGAAGGGGTACAAGAATAGTAACCTAAATGTGCCTTTCTGCAAATTAGAGACTCACTCCTTCCCAAAGACATTTGACTCCCATCTGTCAGAAAATGGACAAAATATGCCAATTTAATTAAAACAAAGTACTCTACTACTATCAGCCAGAAAACTGTTTTAATAAATATACAGTCTATGATGTCTACAAAGTAAATAAACTGCCCTTCCTTAGATGTGGCACTCTTGAGCAGTGCACAAACTGCATAATCATACCAGGAGCCCTGCTAGTTCTCCTGGCCTAATTTTATTTTTATTTTTTTTAATAGTTTATTGACAAGTTGGTTTCCATATAACACCCAGTGCTCCTCCATGCCCATCACCCCCCTTCCCCTCTCCCCCACCTTTGTCAGCCCTCAGTTTCTTCTCAGCATTCAAGAGTCTCTCATGGTTTGCCTCTCTCCCTTTCCCCCACCATTTCCCCGCTTCTTCTCCCCCTTGTTCCTCAGTTAAGTTCCTCCTAATCCTCCTATACGTGCAAACATATGGTATCTGTCCTTCTCTGCCTGACTTATTTCACTCAGCATAACACCCTCAAGTTCCATCCATTCCACTACAAATGGCCAGATTTCATTCTTTCTCATTGCCATGTAGTATTCCACTGTATAGATAAACCACATCTTCTTGATCTATTTGTCAATTGATGGACACTTAGGCTCTTTCCTCCATTTGGCTATCGTTGAGAGTGCTGCTATGAACATCGGGGTACATGTGTCCCTATGCATCAGCACTCCTGTATCCCTTTGGTAAATTCCTGGCAGTGCTATTGCTGGGTCATAGGGGAGTTCTATTGTTAATTTTTTGAGGAGCCTCCACACTGTTTTCCAGAGGAGCTGCACCAGTTTACATTCCCACCAACAGTGTAGGAGGGTGCCCGTTTCTCCACATCCTCACCAGCATCTAGAGTCCTCTGATATGCTCATTTTAGCCACTCTGACTGGTGTGAGGTGGTATCTCAGTGTGGTTTTGATTTGTATTTCCCTGATGAGGAGGGATGCTGAGCATTGTTTCATGTGTCTGTTGGCCATCTGGATGTCCTCTTTGGAGAAGTGTCTGTTTATGTCTTCTTTCCATTTCTTTACTGGATTATTTGTTTTTCGGGTGTGGAGTTTGGTGAGTTCCTTAGGGATTTTGGATACTAGCCCTTTATCTGATATGTCATTTACAACTATCTTTTCCCATTCTGTCGGTTACCTATTAGTTTTATTGATTGTTTCCTTTGCCATGCAGAAGCTTTTTATCTTGATGAGGTCCCAATAGTTCATTTTTGCTCTTTATTCCCTTACCTTTGGGGATGTGTGAAGTAAGACATTGCTGCGGTTGAGGTCAAGGAGGTTGTTTCCTGCTTTCTCCTCTAGGATTTTGATGTTTTCTTATCTCACATTTAGGTCCTTTATCCATTTTGAGTTTATTTTTGTCTCTTGGCCTAATTTTAGCCATGGCACCTTCTCCTCTTCACAGTCCTATCCCGCTCTACACTCCAACCAACATCAGAAGAACAGGACTCTCTAACACTGCTTCAGAAAGTCCACTGCTCTCTTACTCTGATTATAGTATAAGTTATGAAGAAGGGTACCTGGTCTCCTGTATCCTCCCCATCCCACCCCCACCATGCTATCTCCTTCCTTCAAGGAAGGCCAGTGGATGACCTATATGAACCATCTTGACTTCCCATAGCCTCTTCCAGCTTCTAAAAGCTAGGCAAAACCAGGACATTTCCTCTCCACACAGCCTGCTTTCAGAGAAAGTTCAGACGGTGATCCTTAATTCTGCATCATGCGTTTAGTACAATACTTCATGTTCTCAGGGGTTTTACATTAGAAGCAATATTTCCACAATCGATATGAAAGTCTGCATTCTCAGTTAAATTAGTTTCGAGCATCATCAAGCAAGTAGGTGGAGCCTCATCTTCCTGGAGCTGCCGAAATGTTGCCTTTGGTTGTGGCCCGTCAGACGGGCTTTTCCCTTCTCTTTCTTCCTTCACAATCTCCATACCTTTGTCACATAACACTGGAACCTGCTGAAGTTGATGCTCAGAGTGTGTTTTCTTTCCTGCCCACTCAATCTGTGGCTGTAATTACTGAGTTCACCACACATTAGAAGTGTTTACATTCAGTTTATATTTATTTCCAGAAATAAACATATGATGAGGCCCAAGACTGAATGTTAGCGTGATAAATTATACTCATCATCCAGTAAGCTTCACGGTGGCTCCATTGACTGGTAACAGCCTTGTTTTTAAGTAAGTGAGTCCTCTTCATTCAAAGCTGAGGGAATAGCATGACATTTTGAGTTTCTAAGTCAATACTCAGTTGTATTTTTTTAAATATAAAGATATGTGGAAATGACTCATCCATTAGGCACAGAAGCCACAATGCCCAGGGTCCACAAAACTTCTAGAGGCCAATGAAAATGTCTTAATTTCTTGTAAATTAAAAAGGGAAAAATAAATAGAATCCAACCTGGATTATATTTGTATTTATACCAATACAATTATAAGGTATAATTTTAAGTTTTTAGGGAGGAAGGGGCTCATGAAAGCAAAGCTAGGACCCATGAAAGTATTGACACAACCCTACTTTGGCTGATCCCACACCACAACTCCAGCCAACAATGCCATCGATGCTCTGTTCTTCCTAAGTAAAGAGCATATTTCCTTCAAAATGTATTTCCAACAATTGTTAAGAAAAGAAAAGGAAAGAAGAAAGGGAAGGGAAGGGAAGGAAAGAAAGGAAAGGAAAGAACCTTCTCTGGCAAAATGATAAACTGGAGTTTTCCAAAGAATCTAAAGAGTTTATAAAGCGAAGGGCAAGAATGTAAGAGTCTGGACTCTCTAACCTGTTTTGAAATCTGCAAAGAACATTCCCTTCCAGCTAATACAGTTCAAGGTCAAAGGAGATTGCGAACGTGCTAATTAAAATGTTAGATAATGCTTGAGCAGAGGAAGACTAATTTTTATTCACACATTTGGAGAGTGAGTAATGAATGAGTGGGATAACATGTCAGACTGCATCCCAGACTTTAATCACTTATCAGAAGCTAAGCATTTACTTACATCAAACCAAATCCACCAAATGTAACTCCATAATAAAAGTGAAATTAAACTTAAAATCAATCAGTAAGTCAGGTAACTATTATGGTCTCTCTAAGATCACTTTTGATGTGGAATATGTGAGTAACTGACAAAGAAATGTGTGTGGCAAGGCGCCAAGCAAGTGTACGAGGCAAGAACACTAGCAAAGAATACAAATTCCTTAAATTAAAGGTAAAACAAATTTGAGCAGCAGTCCTTGGATTCCAGCCAGCACTCCTTACCTTAGCCAGGCTTGAGCAGCCCAGATGCAGAGACTGAAAGGCACTGGTGCAAAAGAAGCTGCCAGAAAGTGAGCTGAAGTAGGACCCAGGGGCTTGAAGGCAGCTGGAGGTCAGGGAAGGGCATCAGTAAACATGAGGTAGTAGCTGGGGAGTGTTGTCAGAAAGTTACAGGTAATGTTTCCTGAAAAATGAAAGCTTTGGCTGGCTTGTAGCAGCCACACCTGGGGTAGCATTTTGGAACAACAGCATGAGTAGGTGCTGGTTTGAAGGACTGAGCTGTGGAGTAGCTGGGCTACATGACCAGCACCTCCAGCAGCCAGGCCCCTCACACCAGTCACCACCATCAGTGGCTGCATCTCCCGGAGCACGGAGGCCAACCAGAGATGCCCCAAATCCATGTACAGTCGGTGCCCACCAGATTATGACTGGTTTTTCTTTAGGCTGAAAAAAACACATCAGACGAGGGCTCTGAGGTGGCTAAGTCAGTGTAGCATCCAACTCTTAATTTCATTTCTGGTCATGATATCACAGTTTTGTGGGTTTGACCCCCGCATCAGGCTCTGCGCTGACAGTGGAGAGCCTGCTTGAGATTCTGTCTCCCTCTCTCTCTCTCTCTCTCTCTGCCCCTCCCCTGCTCATGCTCTCTCTCTCCCTCTATGTCTCTCTCAAAATAAATAAACTTAAAAAGCAATCTCAGACACAAAATCATAGTTTCCTAAAGCTATAGATTCTGAACTGTAACATAGATATTTTCTGTGTTGTCACTTGAAGAGAATACTAAAGACTATGCAACCAAAACATGTAGGAGAAAAGTATTTGTTAGGCAGTTAATAAAAATATTATGTTACTTTCCTGGATTTTGTGTTTAGGGTATTTTTAGCTTTTTAAAATTTGTAGTATGTCATGTCTTTTCTCATTCTAAAGAAGTGTTTGCACTGAAATTTGTACTTGTAACTTTGTTTTTTCTTAAAGAGCATCCCTCCCCATTGTATAAGATAACAGACCCACAAATCTGTGTCTGCTCCTGACCGTCACACCACTAGATGTGAGATCCAGTTCCTTAGTCATTCCAATGAAGATAGCCTTCTCTCTGCTTAGCTAGAAAAAGAATTCAAAGAGGACATCCAGATGGCCAACAGACACATGAAACGATGCTCAGCATCCCTCCTCATCAGGGAAATACAAATCAAAACCACACTGAGATACCACCTCACGCCAGTCAGAGTGGCTAAAATGAGCAAATCAGAGAACTCTAGATGCTGGCGAGGATGTGGAGAAACGGGCACCCTCCTACACTGTTGGTGGGAATGTAAACTGGTACAGCCCCTCTGGAAAACAGTGTGGAGGTTCCTCAAAAAATTAACAATAGAACTCCCCTATGAACCAGCAATAGCACTGCTAGGAATTTACCCAAGGGATACAGAAATGCTGAAGCATAGGAGCACATGAACCACAATGTTCATAGCAGCACTCTCCACAATAGCTAAAACATGGAAAGAGCCTAAGTGTCCATCAACAGATGAATGGATCAAGAAGATGTGGTTTATCTATACCATGGAATACTACATGGCAATGAGAAACAATGAAATCTGGCCATGTGTAGCAACATGGATGGACCTTGAGGATGTTATGCTGAGCGAAATAAGTCAGGCAGAGAAGGACCAATATCATATGTTTGCACGTATAGGAGGATTAGGAGGAACTTGACGGAGGAACGAGGGGGAGAAGAAGGGCGGAAATGGTGGGGGAAAGGGAGAGAGGCAAACCAAGAGAGACTCTTGAATGCTGACAAAAACTGAGGACTGATGGATGTGGGGGGGAGGGGGGATGGACAGGGAGGAGGACACTTGTGGGGATGAGCACTGAGTGTTATGTGGAAACTAATTTGACAATAAACTATTTGTAAAAAAAAAGAAAAGTTGTAAAAAAAAAGAAATAAGTGATAGACTCTGGTGGCAAAAAAAGAAAAAGAATTCAAATGAAAGATGGTGTGAATGTTTGAGATAAAAAATGAAATTCCTTTGTATCAATCACGGTGAACAAAAAGTTCAGTTGTTTAGGCTACACTGATTACAGCATTCAGCTCTACTTACCCAAAGAAGATAGATGACAGGCAGAAATACAGGGGTGGGTATGTTTAAAACACACTCCCAACCTATCCGACCATACTTTTTCATCATCACCACCAACTCATGGTATATTCTTCATTAGGGATAAACTCTGTTAGTCCCTTCTCTCCAGCTTCTCTTTGTCACTTAGAGATATATGGGAAGCTGACAAGTGAGAGTAATACCTAGAAGGTTTTCTTTCTAGCTGTAAACAGTGACCAAGCCTGGTTTCCCATGGTTAGATCAGGTCATTGTAGCTGCTGTCTAGACAGTCAATAGGTAGAGATGGGGTCATGGGAGTGATCCCCTTTCTTCTGCTTCTCTTTACTCTCTAAAGTGTTTTGAGCTAAAACTGGTACTATGTTTTGTTAAAGTAAATAAAAAGGCCATTAGACTGAAGTGGCCCTAATGCTTTGGTACCCTATACAAGCAAATCAAACCCTAAGCTGAAGTCAATGCCCTTGTATCAGAGAAAAGTAACACTTAAGAACAACCAGTCACAAACAGCCAGCTAGGCTTTCCCAAATAGGACAGTGTAAGCTAAGCCAATCAAATCATTCCCTGTGTTGCTTCTGCCTCTTCTCTATAAAAATCTTTCCCCTTTTCCCTATCAGTGGGGCGCTCCCGACCACCTTCAGTTTGGGGTTACTTGATTCAAATCGATGTTCACTCAAATAAACTCCTGAAAAATTTTAATGTGCCTCAATTTACCTTTTAACAATTTCTAAAGGTTCTCACTGTAGATTAAAGATTAAAAAGCGGAGGGTACCTGGGTGGCTCAGTTGGTGGAGCTTCCAACTTCCATTCAGGTCATGATCTCACGGTTCCCTGAGTTTGAACCCCACAACAGACTTGCTGCTGTCAGCGGGAGCCGCTTCCGATCTTCTGTCACCATCGCTCTCTGCCCCTCCCCCATTCACGCACATGCTCTCTCAAAAATAAATATTAAAAAAAAAAAAAAAGTGGAGCCTTAACCTCAGCCCTGACTTGGTTCACAGCTCCTATTCTTACAACTCTTGTCACTCCATCCTCATACTCAGGTTCTAGCCACCGTGAGGAAGCTCTACTGCATATGATGATGATGATGATGACGACGACGACGACTGGTTTAACTGAAGACTTACTATAACATATTATGCTCAACACTTTTTCATACTATCATATTAACTATCACAACCATACTTTGAGATAGATACTGTTATTATTACTGTTCCACCAGTGGGGAAACCGAGATTTAGATTACTTAACCAAAGTTACAGATTGTAAGTGGAGAACTCAGTACATTTATATAAACCGTAAGCCCTTATATATTAGAATCACTCCAGGAAGTGGAAATCTTGTTAACTGTTCTTTGCTGTCGACATCATAAAGTTTGTTGAATGAATAAGTGCCATAAAATATAGCATGCCTGGAGATAATTAAAAGAGAGATTCCCCAAAGAGAGGTTTTCATAGAATGGATGGAGATAGGAGAATCAGGTGAAAAATAACGAGCCCCAATTAAGATGGGCCATAACTTGGAAGGCAAATTATACAACTTGGACCTATAGGTGTGGGGGGTATGAACCAGGGGTATAGCAGGTAAATGTGTTATTTTTTGTGTTTTATGGCTACTGAAACATCCTTATTGATTTTGCCAGTTATTAGCAGCAGAATTTTCCCCCATATAATTTTTTTCTGACATTTAACTTGAAAGTGGTAACAAGACAAGTAGCCTTAAGCTGGCTCATTAGATCCACCTAATCCCATCAACATGATTATGTTCATTGAAAAATAGTTGAGGATTATTATGTTCAGATTTGTTTTTTTAAACAAATCAAACTTGTGTGAAATATCACTGCAGTGTAAGTAAACTCATCATCTGTTCTTCTGATTTATTCTCTACATCATGCTCTTCTTTGCCATGTACGTTTCCTTATCACTTTTCAGACTTCTTAAAACTCTTTTTCTTTAAAAAATAAAATAAAACATCTAATTTCCTTTATATTCATTCCTCCATTTGCTTGTCCTACCCATCATGAATAAATTGTGTATGTATGAAGATGTCAGTGTATATAGATGAACAATGTGAATCAGAATACATTAAACTGACACTGTCAGTCTTCTCTCAACACCAACCTCACAAGCATAAATTTCCTTTTTTTTTTTTTTTTAGAAGAAAATCTTCCTGCTAAAAGATGTCTTCAACTATTTAGGACCAGGTTTCTGGAGTTCTATTTCAAATAAGTGTCAAAACTTGCAACTTAATAAATGAAAAAGAGTTTTACACCTAGAAATTTCAAGGGGGAAGTACTTTCATGTAAAACCTGGGTGGATGGGTTTACCCCAGAGGTACCACATGAGGGTTGATAGAGATAATGTAGATAGTTTTCTGCAAAGGAGTATTTATTAAGTTAATCTTATTTAACACTGCTTTTCTTTTTTTTTAATTTTTATTTAAGTTCCAGTTAGTTAACATACAGTGTAATATTAGTTTCATGTGTAAATTTAGTGATTCAACACTTACATACATATACAACACCCAGGGCTCATCACAAGTGCCCTCCTTAATCCCTATCCCCTATTTCACCCATCTCCTCACCCACCTCTCCTCTGGTAACCATCAGTTTATTCTCTATAGAGAAGAGTCTGCTTATTGATTTGCCTCTCTTTTTCCCCCTATGATTGTTTTGTTTCTTAAATTCCATATATGAGTGAAATGCACCCCAATGTTTATAAAAGCATTATCTATAATAGCCAAATTATAGAAAGACCCCAAATGCCCAACAACTGATGAATGGGTAAAGAACGTGTGGTATATATATATACACTAGAATATTACAAAAAGAATGAAATCCTGCCATTTCCAACATGGATAGACCTAGAGAGCTTTATGCTAAGTGAAATAAGTCAGAGAAAGCACTGATTTTCATTATACAATTAGAGGGAGTTGCCCTGGATAAAAATGGCCCTTAGATATAATGAAATCTTACTTACGAATTGAGAGATTCTTGGGGCACCTGGGTGGCACAATCGGTTAAGCATCCAACTTCGGCTCACGTTATAATCTCATGGTTCGTGGGTTTGAGTCCCATGTCAGGCTGCGTTGACAGCTCAGAGGCTGGAGCCTGCTTCAGATTATGTGTCACCCTCTCTTTCTGCCCCTCCCCCATTCATGCCTTCTGTTTCTGTCTCTGTCTCTCTCTCTCAAAAATAAATATTAAAAAAATAAAAGAATTGAGAGATTCTCTGTATAAAAGATTGTAAAAGAGCATTCTATGTAAATATTAACAGTATTTAAAATATGAACATCATTTAAATAAATAATGCTTAAAATTTTTAATAGCTAATATTTATCAATCATCAGTGAATTAATATTTTGCTTCTGTATATTTACCTAATGAGCAGTGTCTATTAAGGATAAGAATATGGTATAAGGATAAGAAAGATAAGAATAGGGTATTTGCTAAGCCTTATGAAGCACCAAATATTGTTGAATGGTAGGTTTTCATGTTTAGCTTTTTTCATGTTCACATACCTAGAGGGAAAGAAGGCCACTACCTGCTGCAGCTAACAACACAAGGTAAAGGACAGGAAGGTTATTTACCTTGACATGAATGTAGTATTCAATGTACAAACTTCTCAAATTGGAAATTAGTTGAATTGGAAAAGCAAGAAATTTCTTATACATATGACCAAAGGATTCATAATATTTCAATTGTATAGAATTTTTACAGATACACACATTTGCCATTAGTTTAAATTGCAACATTTACAGACGCTCAACAAAGGTTTTAATTGACAGAAAAACAGTAACTGCCAAGGTCACAGAGTTCTTAACCTTGTCCAGTTTGTAATGACATGAGCAAAGGTTTTAGATTAAAGGTTAAAGTTTACTTTCAGGGTTCTTTCCACACATCGTATTCTTTTACAGATAACTTCTTTTCCCACTCTCTGAAGTTTCTATCTTCCTCAGAGAACTTGAGAGCTGGGAGGTGAATAAAAGAAAAGGTAAGAGAGATGGAAACTGAGGCTGAAGAGATTTAGGTTGAGATTTTAATAGCTTAAGAGTTGTCAATCACAGACGACTCTTCTGGTTTTGAAAAAAAATTTTGTTAAATATTTTAAAAAATAACACTTAGCCATATCAGTTATACTCCCAAATCTTAGATGTGAGGCCATTAGTCTTAAAAACATACTTATTAGCATGACTGTTGGTTAAAACTTGGTGAGTCATATTCCTATAGATTATATTTGGAGAAGAGATATTTAAATACAAAAATGATTTGAGAGATAATAGATATTGCTATACATAATTCATTGGAAAATGTTTACCTATGTCTTAAACTTAAATCATCATTTCCAAAAATGCATATATGTTCCCCAAACCTATTATTTTGAATATGTAATCCATATTTTCCATATTGACCTTGCAGAAATGCTTAAAAACTCAATTATCATAAAAGTTAATTTCTACCTATTAAGCACTAGATTTTTGTGTATCCCCCAAAATCTTTCTTAAGAATTGTTTTTTCATGACCTAAATAACAGAATAAAAACTGACATAAATTAGTCATCTTGGCTTTTTCAAATTGCCACATTTGTTGTTTTTAAAACAACATGAGGTGCCTGACTGTGAATATGTTTCTCTGTATGAGATTATTCACTGAGTTCAGCCAGTCAGTCATATATAACCGTTTTGCCTGAAAATGGCTCTTTTGCTAGATTTTTGCATATATTTTGACAATGAATTTCAGCACAACAGAAACACAATCAAACTTAACATTTATATTAGCTAATTTTTAATGTTTGAAATAACTGGATAGAAAAATAAAAGAGAACAGAGGCAAAGTAGAAAAATTAAGCATAAGGGATGTATTAATAAATAAGAATGAACAGAGATCTGGATTATTGTCTTGAAACCATATGATTAGATATTGGACTGTATTTTAAAAACTTTTATTGTTAATATAGCCTCCAGAATCATATATAAAACCCTCCCATCAATCTGACTTGTCCACTTATCACTCCTTTGCTTTTCTTTATATTTTTACCATGATTAAGTCTATCCCTAATAATATAGATTAGTTTTGCCTGTGTTTTTAAATTCTGTATAAATGCAGTCATACTGTATAATTGTTGCTTTTGCCTAATCTTAAGTCATTAGATTCATACACGTTACTGTGTGCACTTGTAGTCTGTTCCCTCTAGTGTTGTGAAGCATTTCATTATAAGCATTTCATTGTGTCAAGATATCACAATTGATTTATCCATCCCATTGTTAATGGGCATTTTGACTATTTTCAGTTTAAAACATTTAAAATAACTATTTCTGTGAATACTCGGGAGCACTCATCCGGGTACATATAAACGTGTGTCTCTAGGTATATTGCATCTTGGGAGAAGTTTGTGGGGCACAGGACAATATGTATCATATTCAACTGTAATAAATGATGCCTCCCTGTTTTCCATGGTAGTATATCAACTTATACTCCCACTGGTGGGGGTTGTTTCTGTGGCTTCCTATCCTCACCAACACCTGGAACTCTCAGACTTGGAAGTTTTTACCAATCTGATAGGTGTGTGTAGATATCCCATTGTGGTTTTGAATTGCCTTTTCCTTATGATCAATGATATTGAATACCTTATAAAATGCTTATTGACCATTGGACACATGTTTTATAAATGACTACTGAAGCCTATGGCCATTTTTCTGTTGAGCTGTCTATATTTTTCTTATGGGTTTATATACATGTTTTATATATTCTGAACAAAAGCCTTTTCTTGGTCATATGTCTTAGAAATACCCTGTGAGGCTTGCCTTTTTGCTATCTTAACATCTTTTTTTTCCCAATTTCCGTGCTACTCCTTATTTTTTCTGAACATATCTTACCAATAGGCTACTGACTGAAACATGTAGAATATGAAACAGACCTCTGCCCCTTTTCTCAAACATTCATTTAGTCTTTTCATATACATTTTCTTATTATTCATAAAAAACACATAACACAAGTTAACAATCGTCTTAAATTTTTAAGTGAACAGTACCGTGTAGAATGTGAACAAGCACAATGTTATACAGCATATCTCTACAACTTTTTCATATTGCACAACCCAAGCTTTATACCCATTGAGCAGCAACTCCCCATTCCCCCTTACCACTACCCTTGGCTACCACCATTCTACTCTCTATTTCTATGAGGTCTGCCTTTTCAGGTTCTACATATAAGTGAGAACATACAGTGTTTCTCTCTATATATCTGATTTATTTCACTTAGCCTAATACTCTTCAAGTTCTATCCATCTTGTCACCAAAGGCAGGATTTTCCTTCTTTTTCGTGGCTGAATAATATTCATGTGTGTGTGTGTGTGTGTGTGTGTGTGTGTGTCTCTGTGTGTGTGTGTCTGTGTGTCTGTGTGTGAGACCTTTTATTCATCCATTCATGGACACTTAGGTTATTTCCATGTCTTTTTTTTTTTCTTTTTTTTTAGGTTATTTCCATGTCTTGACAGTTGTAAATAATCCTACCATTAACATGGGAATACAGGTATCTCTTTGAAATACTGATTTAATTTCATTCAGATATATACCCAAGATTGGGATTACTGGATCTTATGGTCATTCTACTCCTACTCATTTTTTTGAGGAAACTCCATATTGTTTGCCATAGTGGCTGTACTAATTTACATTTCTTCCAACAGTAGAAAAAAATTCCCTTTTCTCCACACCCTCACCAACACTTGTTATTACTTATCTTATTTTAGCCATTTTGACAGGTGTGAGGTGATCTCATTGTGCTTCTGATTTGCATTTCTCTAATGATTAGTGATGTTGAGTATCTTTTCATGTGTTTGTTGGCCATTTGTATGTCTTGTTTGCAAATATGTCTTTTCAGATACTTTGTCCATTTTTTTCATTGTACTACTTGTATTTTGCAATTCAGCTGCATGAGTTCCTTGTATATTTTTTATAAAAACCACTTATCAGATGCAATGTCTGCAAATATTTTCTACCATTCCATACATTGCCTTTTTATTTTGCTGACTGTTTCATTTGACACATAGAAGCTTGTTAGTTTGATATAGTCCCACATGTTTACTTCTGATTTTGTTCCTTGAACTTTTGGTATCACTTCAAAAAAAAAAAAAAAAAAAAAAAAAACTGTTGCCAAAACCAGTGTTGAGGGGCTTTTTCTTTACATTTTCTTCTTGTAGTTTTTCAGTCACGGTCTTACATTTAAGTCTAATCCATATCAAGCAGTATATAAGCAATGCTTGTATCTTTAACTGCTTGCTGGCCATTATCCTTAAAAAATATTTCGAGAGTTATCTAAGGCCTTAGGATAACTGTTTTCCCTTTCAAAGAGGATTTGCATTTGTATCCATCTGGTACCTAGGGGCTTCAAACTCTTGGACCATATCAGCCTTAAGAGTCCCTGGCCTAATTAGGCTTTGCCTACACAGGGTGAAAACCTGAGAGAGAATTCTTCTGGACCCTCTTAGGGAAGGGTCTCTGGAAGCCACCACCCCAAGAAAATCTGCTTTTCTTTTTCTTTCTGTTTTCTTCTGCATTCCAAAGTTAGCAAGGCAGCCATTTTAGCAGCTCCCAATAGTTGTGGAGGTAGGAGTGAAAACTCTAAATCCAGTTCACCCAGACCTGAGGTTGTAACCCCTGGGGCTCCAGCTCAGAGGAAGTGTTCTGCAAAATTCCTCACCCTAGTAGGCTGTGGACCTTGACTTCTCTCTGGACATAATTACAGACATGGAACCAGAGCCCAAATGGTTGTAGCAGCAATAAGTGCCTTCTAGAAAAAGATAGCCTTGGTCCTTTAATATTCTGCTTACCTCCCAATTACAAGATCTCATCCAAACACTGGACAGAGAGGGCCCAGTAACTTTTCAGATCTTGAATATTTTAAAATTGCTGTATACACATACACACACACATTCATACATATACATATATACATTTCTCCAGCATACTTTATTGTTCTCAGTGGGAGGGTTAATCTGGGTTACCCAATTTACCATTACTGGAAACAAGACTTAGATGGCATTTTTTAGTGTGTTTTATCAAGCAAATAACTTTCCAGATCTATTGGATTTTGTTTTTTGTTTTTTTAAGGCATTCTTTTCCTGTGCCATAATTAATCTTTGTACATGGTCCCCTACTAGTTACAACACTTTCCCTTCCTACACTGTCCTTTATTGAGCCAACTCTTATTCCTCCTTTAAGATAGTCCAGGAATCATCTCAAGAAGTCTGATTGCATTCCATTCCTCAATATTCAGAGTTGGTGTTCCCCATGCATTTTATAGCAAAGACGATGTATTTAACAACTTAGGTATTGCAGGGGTACTAGCCAATACAAGTAGATACACAGACCAATAACAGATACCAGCTGTAAACCACCAGTACCAGGGTGTACTAAGTATCACCAATGTTCAAAGAATGCACTACAATAAGGTATGATAACATATGCATACAATTGCAGTCCACTGTTCTGTAATTTCATGTTCACATATCCCCTCTTGTAATCTGTGAAGTCATTATGGACAGGAAGTAGTAATATTCACCTGGAATCTTAGGTTGCATGGATTCTTGGGGCAAAGAAGGCCCCAATAAAATTTTTTTGAATTAAGTTAAAGAAAAGCTATGGTCACAGAACTGCCTCGAAAATTCATTAAATAAATCACATCCTATTCCTTCACAGCTTTAACCGCTGGAAATTCATGAACAATGAATTCACTTCACTCATCCTGTTGGAACGCCTCTGTTGAACTTTTGAACAAATCCTGTAATAAAGAGTTTGCTTATCAAACCCTCAGTATTGTGGATACAATTCTCCTCCCTTCCATGATTGGGATTATCTGCTCACTGGGGCTGGTTGGCAACATCCTCATTGTATTCACTATAATAAGGTAAGATCTTCTTATTCTTTGCTGAAATTTAGACAGATTCTATTCTCCCTAAATGAATTCCTTTCCTTCTATAGGATTTTTCTTAATAATTGGTTTTAGAAATATTTGGTTAAAATAACTAAAGAAGATTCTACAGATATTTTCATCATGTGTTAAATAACATCTGAGTTGTAGAACTCAAAATGAAAAGACCTAAGGCAATGCTTCCTGCTGAGTTAGGGAATTTTTAGAGCAGTGATTCTCAATCTTAGCTCCATATCAGATCACCTGAGGAGCTTTTAAAAATCTTGATACAGGGATGCCTGGGTGGCTCAGTCAGTTAATCATCTGACTTTTGGTTTCAGCTCAGGTCATGATCTCCTGGTTCATGGGTTCAAGCCCCATGTCTGCCTCCATGCTGACATCATGGAGCCTGCTTAGGATTCTCTCTGTCTCTACCCTCCCCTGCTCGTTCCCTCCCTTCCTCCCTCTCTCTCTCTGTCTCTGTCTCTCTCTCTTTCTCTCCCCCTCAAAATAAATAAACTTTAAATAAACCTTAATACATAGTTTCATCCTAGACTAATCTAGAGATAGAGCCCAGGCATGCAACCATTCTATTTTCTGGCATAAGAGTTATGCTAAGAAGTTTCCCTGGTTGGTTGATGAAAGAGACTATTTCTCACTCATTTGGGCAAGAGAGATACACTACCTGACCACCCAAAGATTCTGGAAGTCATAGATGATAGGCTGTTCCCTTCAGTGTAGACTACACCCCCCCCATGTAGGCCAAACTGAGAGACATCTGCTCCCTAGAACCTCCTGCCTTTGCTTCTCATCTCCCACCTCATTCAGGTAATTTCCTCCTTCCTCTCCAACCCAGGGCAGAATGTTCAGCCTGGAGAACAGGAATAGATTACTTGTTTCCTATGGGTTTTGAGACAAGGATTCAGGGTTAGTGTACATATGCCCCATCACTACTTGATATTTTTGCTATACTGATTATTTTCACATTTAAGTTTTATTTATTTTAATCAATATAAGATGTTAAATTTAATTATCCTGGTCTCTAATCATGTTTATAACTATCAAAAAAATTGTCCATGTTTCTATATAAGAAAAGATTTTTGAGAGTACCACCTAATAGCATTTTCAGCATATTAACACATAATTACAACAATCTTTTGTGTAGCATATTACACTTACAAAGCACAGTTGCAAACCCATTTAATCCAAAGTAGCAGTACAATTATTATATGCATTTAGGGAAAAAGGTTTAGGAGAGAAAATAACCTGTCCAGCATCACACAGCTAGTGACAGTCCTGGCATTGAACTCAGATCCCATAATTCCAAATTCCAGATTATTTTCTCCACATTAATAAAAACAAACAGAGAAATCTGGGTGGGTCAATCAGCTGAGCATCTGACTCTTGACTTTGGCTCAGGCCATGTTCCCAGGGCCATGAGATGGAGCCTTGTGTCTTAAGCCCCGTGTCTTAAGATGGAGCTTAAGCTTCTCTCTCTCTCTCCCTCTGCCCCTCTCTCCCACGTAGGTGCTCTAAATAAATATAAAAGTAAAAACAAAAACAAGAACAAAAAAGTTAAAATTAAAATTAAAACAAAAAGGGGCATCTGGGTGGCTCAGTCAGTTGAGGGTTCGACTTTGGCTCAGGTCATGATCTTGTAGTCTGTGAGTTCGAGCCCTGCATTGGGCTCAAAGCTGACAGCCCAGAGCCTGGAGCCTACTTTAGATTCTATCTTCCTCTCTCTTGTCCCCTCCCCTGCTCACTCAAAAATGAATAAATATTTAAAATTTAAAAAATTTTTTTCTCTCTCTCTCAAAAATGAATAAATATTTAAAAATAAATAAAAACAAACAAATCATTAAAACTAGAAAGATGGTTGGATTTACTATGTAGATAGAAGAATCCTTACAGAATCAATTAAGAGCAAGAGCAACCTGAAGGATGGTTATAGAGATGACCTTCACTATCCCAGAGGAAGCTCATAACTGATCACATTCTCCAGGTGGCTTCTTATCAGCCAGCCCACTTTCAAATTTTTTTAAATGATTGCTTTCTTTCTTTTTTTTTTTTAGTTTATTTATTATGAGAGAGTGAGAGAGAGAGGAAGAGAGAGAGAGCAAGCGGGGAAGGGACAGAGAGAGAGGGAAAGAGAAAAAATCCCAAGGAGGCTCAGCACTTTCAGCAGTGTGGAGCCTGACACGGGGCTTGAACTCATGAATTACGAGATCATGACCTGAGCCAAAATCAAAAGTCAGATGTTTAACCAATTGAGATGCCCAGGCACCCCTCAAATTTTTATTGTCATTACCTCTGCAGTTAAGTGTAGCATATCAACAGTATTTACACAATCCATAATGGAAGATTTATTTAGTATATTAGAATTCTACACTTAATGAATGCAAGCATTTATTATTGTGTCTCATAAGGCCATTTGTGAATATCAAGCATTTTAAAATAATTTTTTTAGTGCTGTAAGTAGTTCAACTCAATACATGTTGCTAATACCTATTGCAACCTATCACTAAGGGCTATATAAATACCAAAGAAATGCGGCAGCATCTGACTCTAAAAAGTTCATAGACTAGTAGAAAAACTAAGATTTAAATAATTTGAAAAATAATACGAGACATTAAAAACAATCAAGTGAAAAACAAAAAAGGTGGTTCAAATATTAAGTTCCCGAAGGAAACCAGAAGTAATCAGATATTCTCAGGAAGCCTAAAGGAAACAATAGCGCCAAGTCAAGAGTTTATAGTCAGAAACTCAGGAATGTTTCTCGCTCTCCGCTGTCTGCCTGTTGCTCCTGCCCACTTCTCCTTCCACCTTTCCTTCATACCCCTCAGGATCTTTACTGTTCTTTCCTGGAGATACATATAGTATGTCTCATATCCATAGAACCGTGGCCTCACTGGTTCTCTTGAAATCAGGTTCTCATCATGTGTTGGCCTTGCAGAAATGGTTGTTTTTTTTACAGGCAATTTTTCAAAAATTTTTTAATGTTTTATTTATTTTTGAGAGAGAGAGAGAGAGAGAGACAGCGTGATCAGGGAAGGGTCAGAGAGAGAGGGAGATACAGAATCTGAAGACAGGCTCCAGGCTCGGAGCTTGCTGTCAGCACAGAGCCCGACACAGGGCTTGAACCCACAAACCGTGAGATCATGACCTAAACCGAAGTCGGACACTTAACCAACTGAGCCATCCAGGTGCCCCTCCAGGCAATTTTTATATGTAAAGACTCTTCAGTGTTAGATTTCAAGCCCTGTGACAAGTTGTCAAAGAGATATTCAGGGCTGGAGAAAATTCTTGGTTCCCCTCTAATTATACCAACAGACAATGGCCTGATCCTAACTACTTATCTGGAGACAAAGCTGGAAAAAAGAAGAAATGTGGAATGTGAACTCTTCTAAAAGTCACTACTTGAGCTATAATTCCTGGAAACAGATTCTCAACATAAGTAATCATTTAACTGGAAAAAAAGAAAACTTGAGCCATCATGCTGACCAATTTATTTGCAATGGTTGTGAAAAATCTGTCTTTTCTTCTTGTCATTACCATTTTATAGATAATATGTGAGAAGAGACATGTTAATGGAACTTTTAAGATGAATCTTTTAATCTTTCAAAAAACATCTGGAAGCAACTTAATTTTAATTTTTATTACTAGGACTTTAATATTTTTCTTTCTAAATTGCTGTCCAAAAATGTATTAGTCTTTCAAAAGTCATTTGAAAGTAAATTAATTTTAATTATTTTTTGGCTTGGAATTTATCTAACACTTTGTTTTTGGAAAATTGTTCTCTAAAAATTTTAAGGCAATTTCTATTAATATTTTCATCATGTCTTGCCATGATCTTTTATTTGTTACCTTCTTAACAGATGGGTGGCTTAATTAAAATGTTAAGACTACACTAAAAATAAGAAGAAATAGATACATTTAAAGAAGATTTAGTGACTTTCCCATTTATGATGAATATTTGTATCAGAAGAGGGTGAACACAACTGAAAGTCAGTAAGATCATTAGCAATACTAGGAAGCAAGCAATGAACTAACTTCTGACTTTGCCAAAAGAAGACTAGAAACGTATAATAAAATAAGTTTAAGGAAGATGGGCTTCCAGAATAAGAGATGCCATGTGGCCATTTTAAAAAGTAAGAAGCAATTTGTGCATTAAGAAGGGACTATAAAGTAGTGAGGCCAGATCATTACTAGTTGGTCACACTTTATATTTACAGCAGGTCAAAAGGAAGCCAGATTAGAAAATGTAGGAGGGAAACTGGGCCAATTATAACATAATCATTTCTCCCTTTTATTCTTCAGAGAGAGACTAGTGAACTCAATCCCATTACACAACTCTGCTCCACAGTCATAGTGGGCCCTGGGAAGCTACTTCCATCAAGGGGAGAATGTTCTTTTCCATCAGTTCCCTACCCCCACCTCCTGAACACATCTTCACCTGTCTACTAACAGACAGCTTCATGTAGGTAGAGATTCTCTAAGGGACGCCCTGTTTCCTGATAAATAAAAAGTCCTTATTCTGTCATTCCCTGACACTGTCAAATCATTGAATTCACATTAAATGATAACTTCTGAAATACCTTACTTTTAACCTTCCCAGTGGTATCTACCTTTTATACAGAGATTACAAGAGGGTCAGTATATTAGCCTGAAGCAATACTAATAATCAAATACTCTTTTTTTAATGTTTATTTTTGAGAGAGAGCAAGAGCACATATGCATGAGTGGGGAAGGGGCAGAGAGAGAAGGGGGACAGAAGATCCAAAGCAGGCTCTGCACTGACGGCAGTGAGCCTGATGTAGGGCTCAAACTCAAACCATGAGATCATGACCTGAGCCAAAGTCTGATCATCAACCCACTGAGCCACCCAGGTGCCCCAGGAACACTAATGAACCAATGGTGGAATACCAGCTGATAAAACAGACAGAGATTTAAAACTTAGAACAAAGACTTATCATTTTTTTCTACCCAGCTTAAATCATAACTACTGGCTCCGTCTGACCCACCCCTCGGCCATTCTCAGAGTGTCAGCCATACGTAAGTTCTTGTTGGGGTTGACCATACTCTTGCTGCACACATATCCTATGTTTCAGATGCTGTAGAATCTTTCACCCACATCTGGAAAGTTGTGGGGAGAGCCTCACTGCAATGTTCCAATGCACCAAGACAACTCTGGAACCTAAAGGGGTTGAATGTCCTTCCCAAGGACACAAGGAGGGCATAGAAATGAAAATGGAATTGCCAATTAGGTTCTCTTTCAACTGTATTACACTATGTATCTAGAGTAGCATTGGCAAATATGTCAGTCTACCCTACACTCTCCCATCCATACAAGTCATCTGGTGCACAGATCTGTGCACAGATCAGTTCTGTAAGCACTGACTATGCAAAGACTCAGAATTCTTCTCCGCACAGCGCTTCACAAAATCACTACTAATCCACTGCAGGTTTTTCACAAGGGGAATCTAATTCAACTAGAGTTAAAGGTCAGACAGGGGCTGGTAAGACAACCCAAACATACACAAAAGCAGGAAGCTTTTGGGGTACCTGGATGGCTCAGTCGGTTGTGCATCCAACTCTTGATTTTGGCTCAGGTCATAATCCCAGGGTCATGGGATCCAGACTTAAATCAGGCTCTGTGCTGACAGCATGGAAACTGCTTGAGATTCTCTCTCTCTCTCTCTCTCTCTCTCTCTCTCTCTCTCTCTCCCCCCACCTCTTTCTTTTGCTGCCCCTCCCCTGCTAGCTCTCACACTCTCATTTTGAGAGAGTAAATAATTATTTAAAAATAAAATAAATAAAATTTTTAAAAATCAGGAAGCTTCTACCATGTCCTATCACCATCTCCCACTCTAACACCACCACCCTTCTCCCGGCCCTGAGCTGGATGGAGAAAAGAAAACAGGTAGTTTTATAGGCCCCATGATCTAGACTGTCTGGTGGGAGCTGTAGCCATAATGGAATCTAGGACCATGGTATAGGGGCTACAGGAGGAAGATGGTGCCATGGAAGATATCCAGCCACTGGCCAGAGCTGCCAATAGCAAAAAAGATAAGGAAATGCCTTGGCCTCTCCTCTCCTCCCATCCTCTAATTTCCCTCCAACAGTGCTTCCTATTGGCCAAAACCAACCAAAAACCAATTGGTAAGGACACCTAGGAACAAAGCTGGAGAAGGGTGGGAAAAAGATTTGAGAGCAAGTTGATCATCAAAGGAGCCTCCTGCATGTGTGGTATTATGTGTTTTACTAGCTTTGTTTAACCCATAGCATATGTTATTTATGACCATAAAACATAAACATGTTGTTAATAAAATTTTTTAAACATAAATAATAGTCATACTATTATCCAATAGATAATCATTGTAATCACTTGCCATATGATTCAAGCATATTTTTAAACAAATGTTGAAATAAATTATTTAAATGTTAAGTAAGTTTATGCTGTATACATAACTGGAACTTTCTTAATCAGTATGTTTCTCTTTTGGTTAAATATTCTTGCAAGCTGATTTGTAACAATTACATAATTTATTGTAGGGTACTGTGCAATACCATAAATTTTTTTATCATTCTTCAAATTAGTGAGCATTAGATATGGCAATGTTAACCATATGGAAAACATGTTAGCTAACATGATCACTAGTGTACATTTTTTATTTTAAATGTTTGAGTCATGACAGAAATCTAATGAAGGCTGGCAACAGAAAATCCAGAGATAAATTAGACCTAAAAAAAGAATGCAGGTTGTATAGGTAGAAATTTTACAATTTCTAATTTTTTAAAAATTTCTATGCCATCACTCTTACTAAAGAAAGCAACAATAAATATAAATATAATGTCTTATTTTTATTGCCCTATCATCTTATGTCCAGATCATCATTTGCTTCAGAATTCTCTTTTTCTATACAGAATATCATCTAGAAACACTTTGTTTAATTCATTTTAATTGCCACTTAATGGCTTGCACTGTCCTCAACAATGGAATTACAATTCATTATCAGGAGATGATGGGTGCCTGTCTAGCAAAGAGCAAGGGCCATGAATCTAATTGCTGCAATTAGACCCTAAGCAACCATTTATAGTTTATATCCTAATTCAAGTGAAAATAACATCTGTTTATAGGCTAAATTTTATGGGGGGTTATGGTGTTTTGCTTTGTTTTTTGTTTTTTTACTGCGGAACTCTTTCTACTTGATCTTTAGGAGCTATTCTCCTCCCCTGTCTCCTCCCCATCTCCCATTGTCAATGGGCTGGAGACGACAAAGGATAAGAGACCAAGGACAGTCACTTGACTGCTCTTTTGGTTGACATAATCTTTTCCTCAAATCTCTTCTCATTCTGGGTCTTTCCTATATGAGTCACCAACCTGCTGGGGACAGGGAACCAACATGATTTATAGTGTCATCAACCATGCCCAGAGTGTGGCTGCTAAGTATGCTATTGCAGTACCTTCCCACACAGTGTGTGCTTGCCAGGATCTGGAGAAAATACCCTCTCTGACTCGTCTCATACAAGGATTTGATGGCTTAGAAATAAAGTTCACAGGCTGTAGAATTTTTAGCTCATGGATAATAAAGACACACACTAGCTTCCAAACCACAGAGCAAAGCCGTGTATTCAGAGTGAACTAGCAATTGTGGCATAATCTTAGGGCTAATTTTTATGTGCTCTTTACAGCCTTATTTGTCCTCACTTCAGATGCCACTTCTGCCAAGGAATCTGCTTTGACTGTCTCTAGGGGAGGGGGCAGGAGCCCCTTTTATGTGCTCCTTGTGCCTGCTCCAGATTTCTCTCACCACACTGCAGTGATCTTTATTTATACACATCTTGACTACAAGCTCCTTGACGTTAGGGTTTATAGATTAGTTAGCTTTGCAGCCCCAGAACACAATTTTATGCCTGACACATAATTGGTGTTCAATAAAATGTTTGTTGACTTAATGAATAGCATCTCTCAGATAAAAATATTACCTGTTTCTTACTGAATGTCCTAACTCCTTGAAGATAGGGACCAACTGAATTTTTTAAATGTTTATTTTATTTTATTTATTTTGATAGCGAAAGAATGCTCACACATGGGGGAGGGGCAGAGAGAGGGAGAGAGAATCCCAAGCAGGCTCTTGTGCCATCAGCTTGGAGTCCGATACAGGCCTGGCTCCATCTCATGAACTGTGAGATCATGACCTGAGCCAAAATCAAGAGTCAGAGGCTTAAGCGACTGGGCCACTCAGGTGTCCCATGGAACCAACTGGATTTTAAATTTAAATTTCTGCTCTTAGAAAATTCTTTTGCGAGGAAGTCAAACTTTCCCTCTTCGCAGATGACATGATACTCTACATAGAAAACCCGACAGACTCCACCAGAAGCCTACTAGAACTGATCCAAGAATTCAGCCAAGTTGCAGGGTACAAAATCAACGTACAGAAATCGGTTGCATTTTTATACACCAATGATGAAGCAACAGAAAGAGAAATCAAGAAACTGATCCCATTCACAATTGCACAAAAAACCATAAAATACCTCGGAATAAACCTAACCAAGGATACAAGAGATCTGTATGATGAAAACTATAGAAAACTTATGAAGGAAATTGAAGAAGACACAAAGAAATGGAAAAACATTCCATGCTCATGGATAGGAAGAATAAATATAGTTAAGATGTCATTACTACCTAAAGCACTCTACACATTCAATGCAATTCCAATCAAAATTGCACCAGCATACTTCTCAAAACTAGAACAAACTATCCAAAAATTTGTATGGAACCACAAAAGACCCCGAATAGCCAAAGTAATACTGAAAAATAAAACCAAAACGGGAGGTATCACCATCCCAGACTTCAGCCTCTACTACAAAGCTGTCATCCTCAAGACAGTATGGTATTGGCACAAAAACAGACACATAGACCAATGGAACAGAATTGAGAACTCAGAAGTGGACCCAAAAGTATACAGCCAACTGATCTTTGACAAAGCAGGAAAGAATATCCAATGGAAAAAAGACAGCCTTTTTAACAGATGGTGTTGGGAGAACTGGACAGCAACATGCAGAAGAATGAAACTAGATCATTTTCTCACACCATGCACAAAAATCAACTCAAAATGGATAAAGGACCTGAACGTGAGACAGGAAACTATCAACACCCTAGAGGAGAAAGCAGGAAACAACCTCCTTGACCTCCACCGCAGCAACTTCTTACTTGACACATCCCCAAAAGCAAGGGAATCAAGAGCAAAAATAAACTGTTGGGACCTCATCAAGATTAAAAGCTTCTGCACAGCCAAGGAAACAACCCAGAAAATTAATAGGCAACCAACGGAATGGGAAAAGATAGTTGCAAATGACATATCAGATAAAGGGTTAATATCCAGAATCTATAAGGAACTCACCAAACTACACGCCCGAAAAACAAACAACCCAGTGAAGAAATGGGCAGAAGACATGAACAGACACTTCTCCAAAGAGGACATCCAGATGGCCAACAGACACATGAAACGATGCTCAGCATCCCTCCTCATCAGGGAAATACAAATCAAAACCACACTGAGATACCACCTCACGCCAGTCAGAGTGGCTAAAATGAGCAAATCAGAGAACTCTAGATGCTGGCGAGGATGTGGAGAAACGGGCACCCTCCTACACTGTTGGTGGGAATGTAAACTGGTACAGCCCCTCTGGAAAACAGTGTGGAGGTTCCTCAGGAAACTAACAATAGAACTCCCCTATGACCCAGCAATAGCACTGCTAGGAATTTACCCAAGGGATACAGAAATGCTGAGGCATAGGAGCACATGTACCCCAATGTTCATAGCAGCACTCTCCACAATAGCTAAAACATGGAAAGAGCCTAAGTGTCCATCAACAGATGAATGGATCAAGAAGATGTGGTTTATCTATACCATGGAATACTACATGGCAATGAGAAACAATGAAATCTGGCCATGTGTAGCAACATGGATGGACCTTGAGGGTGTTATGCTGAGCGAAATAAGTCAGGCAGAGAAGGACAAATATCATATGTTTGCACGTATAGGAGGATTAGGAGGAACTTGACGGAGGAACAAGGGGGAGAAGAAGGGGGGAAATGGTGGGGGAAAGGGAGAGAGGCAAACCACGAGAGACTCTTGAATGCTGACAAAAACTGAGGACTGATGGATGTGGGGGGGAGGGGGGATGGGCATGGAGGAGGACACTTGTGGGGATGAGCACTGAGTGTTATGTGGAAACTAATTTGACAATAAACTATTTGTAAAAATAAATAAATAAATAAATAAATAAAGATTAGAGTAGAAAGAAAAAAAAAAGAAAATTCTTTTGCTTACAGAGAAGAGTGCCACATCTAGACAGCAATGAACACACTCCCTGCAGCAGGAGCCATGCAATTATTCTCTGTGCCCTCTAACACTTTAGTCTTCAGATTTCTTCTCCACACTGTCTGTATTTCAGGGAATATTTCTAAGTAATGTTTGAAATTTTTTGACAATGATCTGTTAGTATATGACTTAAGCTTCAGTGGGGGGGGGGGTGGAGGTGGAACCCATTGTACAATGAAAACCACTTATTTTCCCTGTTCAGCTGTTTTTGGTGATAGGATTGAGTAAGGAGTAAGCCTTTTGCCTAAGGGAGCTTGGAATTTGTATAATTTGTTGCTTTGTAGAAATTACCCCCAAAACTTAGTGGTTTAAAACAGTCAACATTGATTATCCCACAGTTTCAAGGGTCAAGAATCCAGAAGCAGCTTAGCTGGGTGGCTCTGGCTCAGGGTCTCTCAAAAAGTTTCAGTTAGCTGTCCTCCAAGGCAACAGTCATCTTGGCAGGAGCTTGGTCATCTACTTCAAAGGAGCCTACTCACATACCAGGGAGACTGGTGCTTGCTGTAGGCTGGGGGCCTCAGGTCCTCTCCATGGGGACCTCCCCAAAGTTATTTGAGTATCCTCCCAAGATGGCTACCCCAGGGAAAGTGATCCAAGAGAGAGCAAGGAAAAGGCCTATAATGCCTTTATACTCTTATGTCACACATTGCCCTTTCCACCATATTCCATGTGTGAAAAGTGGGCTACTACGTTTAACCACACTCAAACAGAGATAATTAGGTTCCATCTTTTGAAAGCAGTATCAAAGAATCTGTGGACATATCTTTAAACCACTACAGAAAGTTATCAGGTATATGGTTCAAAATGTTTAAATGTACACAAGACTAGGCATTCATACATGCATTTGTGTAGGTTTTCTTTTAACTTATTTTAAAATGAATTTAGACAATTAAGAATCTGTAACAGGTGGCATAAATTGTGTATTATTTCAATATCAATCCTCAGTTTCCCTGCTTTTCTTTCAGGTCCAGGAAAAAAACGATTCCTGACATTTATATCTGCAACCTGGCTGTGGCTGATTTGGTCCACATCATTGGAATGCCTTTTCTTATTCATCAGTGGGCACGGGGAGGAGAGTGGGTGTTTGGGGGGCCTCTCTGCACCATTATCACATCCCTGGATACTTGCAACCAGTTTGCCTGTACTGCCATCATGACCGTAATGAGTGTGGACAGGTAAGTGAAGAAACTCTGAAATGGCTTCACATAATTCAGAAGTGCTTGCGCTTTCCCATGTTCATCCAAATTTAAGCAACACCTGCTGGTTTATAACAGCAAAGTTACTCTTACTTTGCTTATTTCATTGTAGGGCTTAAGAATATTTTTTCCAACTTTCATAGAACTATGTTTTTAATGGAAAATTTAGAACACTAAAATCCCTTTTCCTATTCATTCTTTTTTTTTTTTACTTCAGTCTTAGTTCTAATTCACTGCAAGATAAATATATCTTGAAATCATGAAATGTTGGAAACCAGAATGAGTGCCTCCCACCCATCATTCTTGCAATTAGGAGACTGAAGCCCCAAGAAGTGAGGGTATTTTCTGAAGGCACATGGGGAGTCAATGGCAGAACTGAGAACTGGAGTATGTCTCCTTACTCTCTGTCCAGGGCTATTTCTGGTACGTTCAATGTCTCATAGATTCTTATTATTACCTAGCAGCTGGCAGGAATCTGGGGAATAGATCTGGGCTCCTGGATAGCTATGAAAAGATATTACAGTACCAGGAAGACCATATTTTACATCTTTTACACCCACCATTATGACAAGTTAATACAAGTACTGATATTTAATGAACATCATTAGAAATGCATTAGACTGTGACCTGGAACGTGTCATGGCCATGTCCACCAACCATGTAAGCTAATGTTATTCGAGGAGACGACAGTGATGGTGAGTACTTATGGAGCCAGGGAATGGTGGAGCCCAGTTCAGATCCAGACTGTCTCTAGAGATGGCAGATGGCTCGTAACAACCTTATCATATGACCTCTTCAAGAAACAGGCGATCTAGGATGTCCCTGCATTATCTAGGTGCTAGGACCCTCAGACTAGGTCTTAGCAACACTCCCCAAATAGAAACAAGCCCTAAAGACACAGAAATATGCAACAACAGGAACTGTCTCAGAGAACAACTCACTTAAAATCTCCATCCATCTTCTTCCTATCCCTACCCCAATGCAGCACACTGGACCCCCTCTTGCTCTGATCTACTTTTTCTTTCTCCCTTGCTTCCAATATATTACATAGTTTAATTTACTTTTTGTGTGGATGTGTGTGTGCACACTGTTTACTGTTAAGTTTCCTCTACCTCTCAAATGTAAATTCCATGAAGGCAGGGTCCTTGATCGCTAATATATCCCGTGTCTGTGTGACAGTGCCTGGCATTTAAGTGCTCAAAAAATACTGACGAAAAGGGGTGCGTGGGTGGCTTAGTTGGTTAAGCGTCCGACTTTTGCTTGGGTCATGATCTCGCGGTTTGTGAGTTCGAGCCCGGCGACGGGCTCTGTGCTGACTGCCAGCTCAGAGCCTGGAGCTTGTTTCAGTCTGTGACTCCCTCTCTCTCTGGCCCTCCCCTGCTCACACTGTCTCTCTCTCTCTCCTACAAATAAATTAAAAAAAAAAAATTAAAAAAAAAATACTAAAGAAGGGAGAGAGGCAAACCATGAGAGACTCTTGAATGCTGACAAAAACTGAGGACTGATGGATGTGGGGGGGAGGAGGGATGGGCATGGAGGAGGGCACTTGTGGGGATGAATACTGAGTGTTATGTGGAAACTGATTTGACAATAAACTATTTGTAAAAAAAAAAAAAATACTGACGAATGATTGTCAGTCTCAAGTGCTATGTTAAATTTCCCTGGGTCCATCCATGACCTCTTCCTGAGCTCTGCCTCTTTTACCATTCCATGTGTGTCTCTTGGATGAGGAAGTGATGATCAGTTTTTCAAATGAATAAACAAAGGAATAACAAGGTTCATAGAAATCATTCAGTGGATCATTATTCAGACATGATGGGGATGTTTAATGCATTTTTTATATCCTATGTCTTTTCTGCAAAAGAATTCTCAAAATATACACGGTGCTTTTCAATTTATAATTAACAGCACATTTAAAAATCAATGTAGGGGCACCTGGGTGGCTCAATCGATTAAGTGTCCGACTTCAGCTCAGGTCATGACCTCACAGCTTGTGAGTTCGAGCCCCACGTCTGGTTGTGTGCCAACAGCTCAGAGCCTGGAGCCGGCTTCAACTTCTGTGTCTGCCTCTCTCTCTGCCCCTCCTCCGCTCACACTCTGTCTCTCTCTGTCTCTCAAAAATGAATAAACATTAAAAAAAATCAATGTAGGTCTGTTTGGTTCATCTGATGCCAGCCATCTCTGACAATGTCTTAGGTAAAGCCTGGTGAGCTTGGCCCCTGCTCCAATGCAGAGCAGGCTCCCTGCAAGAACGTAATCTAATGCATAGGTCTTACCAATCATAAGCCCATTCTGAGAGATAATAAAAGCTTCTTTATGCCCCATATCCTGAAGGCAGGAGAATTTTGGCTTTTTCTTTAAAGAAGGGAAATTATACCTCTTCTGTAAACCTCTTACTGCAAATAAAGTGAATGGACATTGTCTGCACTGGAACAAACCAATTGTATACATTCCCTAATGTTCACAGGTTCTTTTCTGTTAGCATATGTGTACATGTGCATGTGTGTCTTATATATCTGAATGTCACTTTTTTTCTTTTTTTAATGTTTATTTATTTATTGAGAGAGAGAGAGTAAAGGGTAGGGGCAGAGAGAGAGAGAGAGAGACAATCCCAAGCAGGGTCCACACTCAGTGCAGAGCCAAACGTGTGGGTCGATCTCATGACCATAAAATCATGACCTGAGCCAAAATCGAGCCGATACTTAGCCAATCGAGCCACCCAGGAACCCCTTAATGTTACTTTTTTAATCTAATGGACACAGCATGCTAAAATTTTATTTTAGAATTAAGGTCCTTGGGTACTTATCCTTCTCTCTGCCCTCACTCTAGAGGATCACATGGACAGAGAGAAATTAAAAGTCTGTAAAACTGAACCTTTTCCTTCTCAGCATTTCTTACAGTTCTGACTATACTAAATGCATAAAGCTTCAACAAAATCTGAGATTTTGTAAAACAGAAATGGAGTTTTATTTGCAAGGCCAGAACCATGGCATTCGCCATGTCAATGCCATCAGTAAGCCTTATTGCTTATACATTTAAGTCATTTTAAAAGTTTGCTTATTTTTTGAGAGAGGGCACATGCACATGCAAGCAGGGCAGGGACAGAGAGAGAGGAAGACAGAGGATGCAAAGCGGACTCTACTCTGATAGCAAAGAGCCCGATGCGGGGCTGAACTCATGAACCTTGAGATCATGGCTTGAGCCAAAGTCAGATGCTTACCAACTGAGTGACCCAGGCACCCCTACATTTATTTAAGTCATCTAAATATTGCCAATTTAACAGATCACAAATTTCAAGTGCATCTGATAATTTTCCTATTTCTTTCTCTGATTCACAATAACTATAGATGTGTGGAATATCTCAATAGTGGATTCCTCCCTCCAAGTCGATACCAAAAAAATTATGTAAACATCCAAAATATTAAGCATATATACCTCCAGATGAAAGATGCCTAGACTTTCATAGATGGCTACTTTTGTAAATAAATTCTCTAGAACATCAGGAGTCAGTAAGTAGAAGCCAAATCTCCCATTCAACAAATATTTATTGAGTATGACCAAAGGCCAGAAACTATGCTGGATACAGGTGATACAAGACCATTAAACTAACAGTCAAGGTTCCTGCTTTTGTGGGGCTTCTATTCCTGAGAGGTAGACAGACTTTAAATGAGGAGTCACACAGTAAATGTGTATTTCCACACAGTGATACATATTAGGAAGGAAAAGTAGAGTTCGCACACCATCTGCATTTATAGTCATGGGCCCTTGTATAGAGTGGTCAGGGGAGGCTTCTCTGAGACACACAGTCTATTTTTTAATAACTTTTTGAGTTTATATACTTATTATTGAGAGAGAGAGAGAGAGAACACAAGCTGGGGAGGGGCAGAGAGAGAGGGAGACACAGAATTCAAAGTAGGCTCCAGGCTCAGCTGTCAGCACAGAGCCCGACTTGGGGCTCAAACTCACAGACCCACAGACCATGAAACCATGACCTGAGCCGAAGTCAGACACTCAACTGACTGAGCCACCCAGGCACCCCAAGACACACAGACTATTAAATGGAGACTCAAAGGAAGAGCAAAAGGAAAAAAAGGGAGATTCTGCCAGGCAAGTAAGACAGCATGCACCTGACCCTGAAAACGGAGAGAGTTTGAAAGCCCTATAAAGACTGGAACAAGCTTCAGCCTGAGTGACAGGCAGGGCCTGGTGGAGAAAGACTTTGCAAGTAACGGTAAGAATTCTGAATTTTACCTGTAAGGCAATGGAAAACCAGTGAGGGGTTTTCAAGTGGAGGAAGGAGGGTTTTGGGGTGAGGATATAATCAGAGAAGATTCCCTAATCTATTGATGCCATGACTCCATTATCCTTTCATCCCTGATGGAATGATGGCTGGACTGCTGCACAATCCCTACCTCATGATTGTACATGAGGGAGGGAGGGGTCCTCCTCTCCTCAGCCACAGTGATGAAGGTGCAGTGTGCAGAAGAGGGTACCCGGGGCCATAAGCATCTGCCTGAATGCGGAGGAGTCCCTTAACTAAGTGTCCCTTAAAATGTCCTGCCTCTTATGCAAGACTGAAAGAACAGGGGACAAGCAATGTTTTTTATTTTTAGAAATCTTAAGTAGCTCTACAAAAATTAAATAACCATCAAATCATGTTTCACATATATTTAATGTGTATGGATATTGCCATCCAACACCCCCACCTCCAGAAAAACTGTGCTTTCACAAATACCCTTCCTTCGGATTCGAAGCTCCCTCTCACCTTTCAGCTTTCAGTTGGCTCTGAAATATTCTCAGATTTGCTGGAAAACCAAATATATTTGATATGTCAAGACTTCAAGCTTAACTAATGATTATGCTTTTTTTATGAGTCAAAATGTGAGAGATAAAAAAGAAAAGAAAAGAAGGAAAACCCCTTCTCCATGAAATTAGCCCGTTTCCCCTCTCTGGCCTCCAGCCTAAATTCCCAAAGGAATCTGCCTTGTCTGTACTAGTCACCTTGGTTTATCCTCACTGTGATTTCTGTGAATTGAACTTTCAAGAGCCTGGGGCCCCCACTGGAAAGCCATCTGGGCAAAATGTCTGTCCCAATGGGCCAGAACCCCATCCTGCCTGGGGGATTCTCCTACCAACTGGTGCACTTGCCTCCTCCTTGCCTCCATGTCAGTAAAGCCTACTGGAAGAGGGTCCCTCCTTCCTGGAGGAAATCCCTGCTCAGAGACAGAGTTTTCCAGAACCCAGCCTACACAGGGAGCACTTCTGTAAAGACAGAGTTTGCACAGGGTAGAATTTTACCATTATCAGTGTGTTCGAGGAAGTGACAGCTATTTCAGTGAGTGGTTTATTCAGACTTGCAGGGTCAAGAGTTGTTTTCTCTACAGGTACCAGCCAGCTCTTAAAAAATAGAACTTTCTTTTACCCTGATAGAGGTGTGCTTCAGGGAAGATAATAATACTAATAATTTACTCTTGTCATGAACCTTTCATCCTTGCAGCTCAGTGTTTTATTGATTGTTCCCAAACCCTTCTTAACTGGCTTTGCAGGTACTTGGCCCTCGTCCAACCATTTCGACTTACAAGTTGGAGAACGAGGTACAAGACCATCCGCATCAATTTGGCCCTTTGGGCAGCTTCCTTTATTCTGGCGTTGCCTGTCTGGGTCTACTCGAAGGTCATCAAATTTAAAGACGGCGTGGAGAGTTGTGCTTTTGATTTAACATCCCCTGACGATGTACTCTGGTAGGTTGTTAAAACTTAAGAAAAATAGAGTTGAATTAAGTTGTGAAGTGCTTCATCCTCCTTGTCAACACGTGAGCAGCCACGCAAGTGTCCTTGGGGATGCTCTAAGGGGCAGTCTCCCCACTTCACTTTCTGCTTTCCACAATCAAGTCAGTAGTTTGATTTTAAGGGGAGAGTAACCCTTCGAAAAAGAGTTGGAGTTTAATTCTGTAGCCTCAGTGGACACAAATATATTTAAATATGATTTTTAAAGATCCACGGCGACCACACACAGTGGGAATGCAAAAATCAAGGGAGGGGCAAAATTTCCAAAAGGGTCTAGGCGTTACCGAGACTCCAACCTTATCAGTGTGCCACTGGAGTTCGGTTTGAGTTCGCCCTCCCCTCCAAAAGATATATTCAAGTCCTAACTCTCAGTGCCTGTGAATGTGACCTTATTTAGAAATAGAGTCATTGCAGATATCATCTAGTTAAGTGAGGTCATACTGGATTTGAGTGTGCCCTAAATCCAGTGATAGGTGTCCTCAGAATGAGAGTGAGGTTTGAAGAGACACACAGAGAGCCTGTGAAGACAAAGGAAGGGATTGGAGTGATGTGTCTACAAGCGAAATAACACCACAGATTTTCAGAAACTACCAGAGAGGCATGGTGTAGATTCTCCCTCAGAGCCTCCAAAAAAACCCCAACGCTGCCAACATCTTAATTTCATACCTTTTTTTTTTTTTTTTGAGAGGGAGAGACAGAGAGAGAGAGAGTTGGGGAGAGAGGAAGAAAGAGAATCCCAGGCAGGCTCCACACTCAGCACAGATCTCAACTGGATGTTTGATCTCACGACCATGAGACCATGACGTGAGCTAAAATCAAGAGTTGGACACTTAATTGACTGAGCCACCCAGGTGCCCTTTAACTTCTACCTCCACAACTGAGACAATAAGTTTCTGTTGCTTTAAGCCACCCAGTTTGTGGTCATTTGTTACAGCAGCTCTAGGTAACTATTAAGCAGCCAATACAGTTTATTTCTCACATTTTAATATGAAAAGAAAAATTAAGTCCAAACTTTTGTTTGAAATTGTGAACATACCAATGGAGTCTATGACTAAAATTTTTTTACCTCCTACTACAGGCTACATATTGTGCTAGGTGCTTTTTATATATATTATCTCAAGTCAGTCTGGAAGATTCCTTTTTCCCATCCACCACTTGTCAAACAGATGAGTCATTTCTGCATCATGTAGTCACAGCCCAAGAGGGATAGAGGTAGAGGCTCTTGCAAGGCTGCAAATCCAGTAACAAAAATCTCCAGAGGACCACAGCATCAGTAGGATTGATAGTTAGTATTCACTATTTTCTGCCACCAGCACTGGCTACACTCACAGCCAAAAACCGTCTGCCAGGCTAAAGGTGAAATGATATTTAATCACCGGTGGCTGATAGATTGTTAATATGGATCCCAACATATCTAACAGAGCAGCACAACCTGAGGTGTGCACAACTAGAGGTGTGCTGAGGTAACTAAAGGACTCAGCCTGTGTCAAAGAAATAACAATGATTGACTATTTTGCACCAGCAGCTGCATCTGCTGTTTTGCGTTGGTTATCATAAGGGCTATTCTGAGGTTCTAGCCTCTGTTGCTTCCCTCCAGAATTAAGTTCTTATGGTGAACTGAGACTGAAACCACTGTGTGGCTTTCTGAGTCCCTCTGCTCCCAGGTGCTCTCCCTCTGCCACCATGTGTACAACCACCCAGCGTGGGCTGCCTTACACCAACACCAAGCTTCTTCCAGGCAGGAGGACACCTGGCATCTGTGCAAAAATGGAATTGGCTTACCTGAGAATGTTCCCCCGGGGAGCATGGAGGAAAAGACTGGCTCATTTCACAACAGGCCCTTCGAAAGGCCATCTGGGGCCTTGATTACAATGGTGGGCTGTGCAACTCAACTCTCTTGTGGATTCAAATCCCACCTCTCCTACTTACTAGCTTGATACTCTTAGGCAAGCCACTTAACCCCTCTGTGCCTTAGCTTGCTCGTCTATAACATGTGAATACAAATGGTAATTATAATCATAGCAGTTGCACAGAGTCAGTGGATTAAAATATGTAAAGTACTCAGATCAGCGTCTACTATATAATAAATACTACTTGCTGCTCTCTATTGTTGTAGATACCACTAAAGATAATGGTAATAACATGTATCTGCACCTGTTTGTACTCAGTAGTGCTGGGCTTGGCTAGAGAACAGATGAGCACCATTGTTGGCAAATAATGAAGAGCAAGATTTCTCTACATAAAAGCAGCAAAGATTCTTAACTTTTCTCCAAGGACTTTTATCCTGAGCCCAAATTATCCTGAGGCAAAATTAAAGAATCATGCCTCATAAACTGTAAAAAACAATTCCTGGCATTGTGATTATAACAGCCATGTCTTCCTCTCCCTCCCTCCCTCTCTCTCTCTCTCTCTCTCTCTCTGTCTCTCTGTCTCTCTCTCATTTTACAGGTATACACTTTATTTGACGATAACAACTTTTTTTTTCCCTTTGCCTTTGATTTTGGTATGCTATATTTTAATTTTATGCTATACTTGGGAGATGTATCAACAGAATAAGGATGCCAGATGGTGAGTATTTACCTTATTTCATTTTATTTGTTGAAAGAACAATTTAGAGATCCTAAGACATCCACAACAGAAATTTAAACAACAATCACTTGAAACATACCACATTTAGACATATGGGCATTAATGTCTAGATGAGGCATTTTCTGAAAATAAGACATGTTCTGAAGCAGCTATTTGAGGACTTCCCAGTGATAAATGTTGCAATACTGATGTAAGTTTCATAAAAATCTAAACAGAACTCAATATACTATTAAAACAATATTTTTATATTTGTTATCAACATTACTTAAATGTTTTGTTTATACACGTTGCAGAGTTGTGTACATATGTAAGTATCCTAGATGCTGTGTATAACTTTCTAATTTTGTGTTTAATGTTTTAATTTGGAGGAAAAGAATCTCATTAATATTTGAATATTTAGGATGAGATTAACTAGGACTAAATAAAACCAAAGACTTACCCTAAGACAATAGACTTGGGAAGAACCTTTAAAAATAGTTGTCTGTAAAACTGTATGAATAAATCTAAATTAATTTCTACTTGAAATTGTCTATACCAAGATAAGTCAGTGAACACATGTTGGATTTTAAGACAAATATTAAATTTTGTCTTTAGAATAGATTACTGTATTTGTCTGGGGAAGAGAAGATCACTAGATCTCCCCCACATCATCCTCACTTAATCCCCTTCACCCATTTCATCCATCCCCCCACCCACATCCCCTCTAGGAACCAACAGTTTGTTTTCTATATTTAAAAGTCTGAGGTTTTTTTTTTTCTTTTTTTAAAGAAAGTTTATTTGTTTGAGAGAGAGAGAGAGAAAGTGGGGGTAGAGGCAGAGAGAGAAGGAGAGAATCCCAAGAAGGCTCTTGCACTGTCAGCTTGGAGCCTGATATAGGGCTCAATCTCACAAACTGTGAGATCATGATCTGTGGCCAAAACCAAAAGACAGATACTTAACTGAGTACCCCAGCATTCCAAAGATTTGGGACCACTGTGTTATCATTTTCATTTGTATCCACACCTTTTTAATTTCCTGTTTGATACCTTGATTGACCCATTCATTATTTAGGAGCATGTTATTTAACCTCCAAGTGTTTGTGCTCTTTCCGAATTTTTTCTTATGGTTGATTTCTAGTTTAATAAGCATATGGTTAGAAAAGGATGCATGATATGACTTTGATCTTTTTGAATTTGTTGAAACTTGTTTTGTGGCCTGCTATGTGATATATTCTGGAGAATGTTCCATGTGCACTTGAAAAGAATGTACTTTCCACTCTTTTAAAATGGAATGTTCTGAATATATCTTAGATCCATCTGGTCCAGTAAGTCATTCAAAGCCACCGTTTCCTTGTTGATTTTCTATCTGATCTACCCATTGATGTAAGTGGAATGTTAAAGTCCCCTATTATTAGTGTATTCTAATCAATTACTTCCTTTATGTCTGTTAATAGTTGCTTTATGTTTTGGGGTGCTTTCATATTAGGTGCATAAATATTAACAATTGTTGTATCGAGCTGGGCTCGAACCACGAGACCATAACCTGAGCTGAAGTTGGAGTCAACCAATGGAGCCACACAGCTGCCCCAGACAGGGTCATTTTAAAGTGGTGCTGGCCAGGGGCACCTGGGTGGCTTAGTTGGTTGATCGTCCGACTTTCGCTTGGGTCATGATCTCGTGGTTCGTGGGTTCGAGCCCCGCGTCCAGCTCTGTGCTGACTGCCCACTCAGAGCCTGGAGCCTGTTTCAGTCTGTGACTCCCTCTCTCTCTGGCCCTCCCCTGCTCACGCTGTCTCTCTCTCTCTCTCCTAGAAATAAATAAAACATTAAAAATAATTTTAAAAAAAATAAATAAATAAAGTGGTGCTGGCCAATGTCAGGACTGCTTACACACTGCCAAGCTTGTGGCGGTGCTTTGGATGGGCTCCAGCCAAAGGCATAGTAGAGGAGGCAGGTCCACAGAAGAACATGGTGGTGGGAGACACTTCTAGCAAGCCAGGTAGAGAGGGTTGATGCTGGTTCCCTAGGTGTCCATGTTTCTAGGCTTGAGGGCAGGGAGGGAAATGGCACTACTGGCTCTTTTATTCTTGGAGAAGTCTCCTAATGATCTCTGCCCCTCCAGCACATGTTCAGAGATCAATCAATAAATCACAGATATTTTTCAAACTGCTGCTTCTATGCTGTGACTATGAGGGACTGTTTGTTGTGTTGTCTCTTTAAGGGTGGGAACTCAGTTTCCTACCACTCTCTAACTCTCCCAGAGGTGAGCCTGCTGATTTTTAAACTTCCAGGTTTTAGGCCTCTGATTGCAAAAACTTGTGAAGTTCATCTCCTCTGGTTTTAAATCCAAATGCTGCAGAGATTCGTCTTCCCAGTTCAGATCCCCCCTGCCTGGGGGCCTGGTGTAGGGTCTGCTCCTCTGTCTTCTTCATGCTTGCAGCTTCCTGCCCTCCAGTGGACAGTCTTATAGTCAGTTTTGCTCCTGACCACACCTTTGCCCTTCCTACCATTTTTGATGTGGCCTCTTCTCTATGATTAACTATGTAGAGTCTGTTCTGCCAGTCTTTGGGTCATTTTCTGGGTTATTTACAACTGATATGGGTGTTATCTAGGTGTACCTGTGAGATGAGGTGAGTTTAGGATTCTCCTAACCCACCATCTTCCCCAGAAGTCAAATAAGTTCAACTATGAGTCAAAATCTGCGGCAAACTCTGGTACCAAAGCTTTAGGTATTCTATTGACCCATGACATTTTTTTCCCACTTAGCTTCTTGAAATTCTCTGGAAATGTTGCATTCTTAAAGGGGGCCTTTTAGAATGGGAAAGGGAAGCAGCCACAGTTATAGAAAAATGATTTAGCTTCTAAATGTATCACAGGCAGCTGAGCTGGTGAGACAGTTGAAATGGAATCACATGGAGTATTAAGACACTGACAGCTGGAGAGGAGATGCTTGAGCCCTTTTAAGACCTTTCTCCAAAGCAGATCACTTTGTTCCCAGCACTTTCCTCAGAAATGCAAAGAGAATCTTATGAAACAAATCTCATACTATCCAGTTATCCCTCAAAATGCAAAAACTTAGAGGAATGATGATGCCTACTCTGATAAGCTGCAGAAGAATCATTATCTTACAATCATTTTCAGTTGCCATGTTTTTTTAATATTATTCCCTGGGCTTATTCATCTGCTTCAACTGTGTCCCTGGGACATTTCTATTAAATATCTAAATAAAACATGATAAAACTTAGGAAGTTTAAATTTTTATTTTGGAATAATTTTAAATTAATAGAAAAGTTGCATAAATACTACAGAGTTCCTAGACAGTCCTCACTTCCTTTCTCCATGAATATACTACCTACCATGATGCATTTGTCAAAGCAAAGAAAATGGCATTGGTACATTACTACTAACTAAACTCTACCCATAATTGGATGTCTCCATTTTTTTCATGAAAGTCCTCTTTCCGGTCCAGGATTCAGTGCAGAGGACCACATTGTATTTAGTTGTCATGTTTCCCCAATCTCCTCTGGTCTATGACAGTTTCCTACTCTTTCCTTCTTTTTCATGACCTTGAGGGTACTAAAGAGTATTGGTCTGGTATCCCATGGAATGTTCCCAATCTGGATTTGCCTGGTATTGTATCACAATTAGACTATAGTTCTGTGTTTTGGGGCAAAATCGATTCTGCTCATCACAACACATCAGGGGGCACATGGTAACTACATGACATCTCTATTAATGAAAGTTCTAGGAAATCACTGCCCCATAACTTCTATGGTTGTTTATGTTCTGTCTATCTTAATGTTTCCCTTGTAGTTATAATCCCAGTGTTCCAAAGCAACGAGTGATGAAGCTGACAAAGATGGTGCTGGTGCTGGTGGCGGTCTTTATCCTAAGCGCTGCCCCCTATCATGTGATACAACTGGTGAACTTACAGATGGAGCAGCCCACATTGGCTTTCCATGTGGGTTATTATCTCTCCATCTGTTTCAGCTATGCCAGCAGCAGCATCAACCCGTTTCTCTACATCCTACTGAGTGGAAATTTCCGGAAACGCCTGCCTCAAGTGCGAAGGAGAGTGACTGAGAAGGATATCAACAATATAGGAAATACCTTGAAATCAAGCTTTTAGGAGAGTACATGGATCACCAAAAGTCTAGATAGGCTTGTCTGTCTTATTGGTGTTATTAGAAAGGGCAGGTGAAACAGTGTGCTTATGTCCATCCTTCCTGTATACTTGTGAATCTTAGTAGCATGGAATGGAAGTGTAACCATTCAAATGCAATGAGCTTAATCTGCTAAATTTAGTAAGATGTAACATATTTGTCTGCATTGGGAGTATGGAAAGGGATAGTCTAAGATCCCTGAGCTCCACAGTTATGGGTGTTATTTCACCATATTATAAACTAGTCACTGATAAAAGGGCCATCCATGACTACTGACTAAAAACTCACCAAGGAATCTGGCCTGGCAGTCCATACTTTGGCCTCACTGCAATAGTGCTCTTGAGATTCCTAGGGGGAGAAAACCTTAAAAAGAAGTCTGAAATCTGGCCATTTTTTTTTACCTACAAAATTTCATATGATCCAATATAATGCCTTCAATAATCAGCTCCATATGTTAGCATAACAGTTACCATGTATTGAACCTATGCACCATATAAGGTTACATGTAACAAACCCATGAGGTAAGTATCAGCCCGCTTTACTTAGGCTCAGAGAGGTTAAATGACAGGCTTGATGTTGTGCAGCTTCATCAGAGCAGGGCTAAAATCCAGGTCTGCCTGTTTCTGTCCTTTTAGAGCACACTTTGTCAACTGTACTATCATACTGGAGGGTGTCAATAATTTGTGGGGGTGGGAGAGGATCTGCTTTCTCCTACAGCGCCATAAGGAAAGAACTGATTAAGAAATTAGTTGATGGTTTAAGAATATTCTTTTGCATTTAGCTTTGTTCTCATGCTTATGAATTATAGAAACCAGTACATGGATTTTAATAATTTATTTAATGCATTTAATAATAGTATTCTTCAGGATGTTCAGATACACTCTTTTTAGGTTACAGTATGTGTTTGCTCAAGAATACAAAAAGTAATTAGTCCTTAAATTTGTAGATGTTCATTATATCTATCTTTCCTCTTTGGGTTTGTATAAAACATGTATTTTGTACAGAAAGAAAACAAAGAAATGCTTTTAAAGCTTGTATTCTCAACCAAGGTAAACACTATTATTTTGTTTGTGAATGAAATCTATAAACCCACCTCCTTCATCCAAATCATAAAATCAGTTGCTCCATGGATGTCTTAAACTCATTTTTAATCAACCCTTTACATGAAAGAGTCACAGAGACCAGCTTTTTTAACAACCTAATCTCCATTTTTATATCTCAATTATCAAGACACATGACTTTTAATCTAACGTATTTCGTTCTAGATCTTTTAGAGACCATTTTGAAACAAGGTAATATATAAACGCATATCTGGATGAAAGGTCATATAAACATGAGACGTATAGGTCACACTTGAGACATTTTAGTTCTGTAACTGAGCTCTGCAGAACTACACGCAGAGCCTAGATGCACCTTCACAATTTCATAAAAGGCGGTATCACGGCTACAATTCCAGGGGCCTTCCTTCTCACTTTCCTAAGGTGCAACTGTCAGGGTTCAGTGAATAACCCTGACATTTGAAGACCCAACGCTATGGGTAAATAGATGTTGTCATTTCGTATTTGAAAGACAGTTGAAGATTTTATCTCCATTGGCTTTTTTAATACAAAATATATTGTGATTTTAAATATTAAAATAATTTTAAACCAACATACATTTTTCTAATAGCATTTCCAATAGGCCTCAAATAATTCCAATATGTAAAACTGGTCAGTGATTTCTCTTAATTTACATTTATTAAGAATTGTAAAGAACTTTAGCATGTAATCAAAGCACAAAATAAAAAGGGTGACTATAAATTTTTGTGCTTTACATAGTTTTTCTATGTATAAGTGTACACACACACACACATACATGCAAATTTGATGAGGTTGTTTGACAGAGATTCTGTTTTGTATTTTTTTGAATAAAGAATCTAGTTTTCAAAAACTAGATTTTTATTTTATTTTCTTTTTACATTTCTAATTTTATTTTTTATTTATTTTATTTATTTATTTTTTATTTTTTACAAATAGTTTATTGTCAAGTTGGTATTTTTTGCCCATGATATGTATACATGTTTATTTTCAAGACAAGATAATGATCAGTTTCCCATATCTAATTAATACTTCGGTGTTTGTCATTACTTACAATCATAACTGCATCCCTCCTCTACATTACTTACAATCATAACTCCATCCCTTGTTCAAATTTAGGTACCTCATTTAAATTTTGACCAATTAATATAAATCAGTGAATAATGCTTGAATATTAATTTACTTCTAGCATACAGCTTATATTCTTAACGATTTCATATTTCCTTAATATAGTTTCTCCTGAACAAAGCATAAAGAGTTCAGAAATAGTAAAATGTACCCTAAATATGGCTAAGAGTTAAAAGGCACTCATCACACCAGAGTCTCAGAAATCTAGGCACCTATATTATACCCGAACTGCTAGATATGACTGCTTTTCATGGGTTATGATGTCACAGAGGTCATGGAATCTGGACTTGAAAAATGCTTTAGGGATTATCAGATGTTACAGATGAGAGAAATAATCCCCAGAAAGACCAGGTTGTTTTAAACACAGTCCAGTGTGTGTCCAAAGACCCAACCCTAATGGGCAGCTAGAAACCAGCCCTGAGTTCTTTCCACCAAACTTCCTTCCCTTGTGGGGACAGGGAAACACTGTTAGTAAGAAAATTAAAGTTAACACTTAATGGCTATAAAAAATTCCTGAAAGCTCAGTGAATAAATCAAGATCATACGTTTTAAAAGTTGTAGAATTAGAAAAAAAAATAACCAATTCTTCATAATTTGCTTTGACTTCTTTGTGAGGATGGCAGAGATTAATTTTCCATTTATTTAACAGAATTCTTTTTTTTAATATATTTAAGGGGGGGCAGGTGAGGGGGAGGAGCAGAGAGAGAGGGAGACAGAGGATCTAAAGTGGGCTCCGTGCTAACAGCAGGGAGCCCTATGCAAGGCTCTTGTATCCTGATCATGATCTGAGCCAGTCAGAACCTTAACCAACTGAGGCACCCAGGCACCCCTTTATTCACAGAGTTCTATGGAATGAGCCCAAGGCAAAATATAAAAATTAACAATATTTCCTTTTACTATCTGCAGTCTTTTGATGACACCTCCCTACACCAAAAATTTGGTTCATTGAACACGTAGCCTCCTCCTTTGCCTAAGGCTAGAAACACTCCTATAGCTATGAATCCTTAATGACTTCACCCTAGTAGGATAGTATTGTTTCATCTGCCCTTTCAGCAATTAGCTCAAATACAGCAATGACCATCCAAAATACTATGCTAAATTGGTATCTTGATTTTTTGATGTTTGTATTTCAACATATATTTACATAACAATTTATCTCCAAGACATTCATTATGCTGGTCTCCACTGAGGAAAAAAAAAATTTAATGCCTAAAACATTACCCAATCTCAAGAATTGAAAATCTAGTGTCTTCTGTGCTTTCTATAGATCAATTCTACCTACTTGGGTGAACCTGAAAACAATCTTCAGTGATTTCTTAATTCTAAAATGTATAACAATCGGTGGTAAAAATGCACAATTAATTTAGGGGCATCTGGGTGGCTCATTTGGCTAAGCGTCTGACTCAGCTTAGGTCATGACCTCACAGTTAGCGGGTTCAGGCCCTTTGTTGGGCTCTGTGTTGACAGCTCAGAGCCTGGAGCCTGCTTCAGATTCTGTGTCTCTATGCCCCTCCCCTGCTCAAGCTGTCTCTCTCTCTCTCTCTCAAAAATAAATAAGCATTTTAAAAATGCACAATTAAGTTTAACAACTGCCTTTGGGAACTAAAAATACAACATTAAATATTCACGTTAATAGTAACATACATCCTAGTTACTTCAAAAACACGAACATGTAGGTAAAGCGCACATCACTGAATTGAGAAAAAATACACTGACAACTCATTATTGCATATTCTCCTAAGATTAAATGTACTCATCTTAATCATTCAATGAAACAATTCTACCAACTGATTTCCTGCCTAAATCCAAACACATAAACGAATCATATAAAACGATCAAAATGAGCTAAACACCTCACAAAATGTTTTACTTTTGTCACACACAGGATGGAGAAAAAATATATGAATAATTTTGAAATAAATTGTATTGTTGCAGGATTTTTTTTATCTTAATACCTGGGATGTGTTGTCTCACCACTTCAAAGAATGAAGAGGCAGACACAGAATAAAATGAGCAGCAGGCTAAAGTTTATTAGAGTATCCAATCAGAAACGAAAAATAGTATGAAAGCTCTCTTTACAGAAAGGGACATTCTAAAGTGAACAAAAGAGGATCTTGCCTTCAGCTATATTAAAGTATAACTGACAAATAGGAATAGTATTTTTTAAGGTGTACAACTTGATGTTTGTATATATGTATACCTCGTGAAATGATTACCACAATCAAGTTAATTAACATACTTTATTTATTTATTTATTTATTGGTGAGAACACTTAAGATCTACTCACTTAGCAAGCTTCAAGTATACAGCACAGTATTGTTAATATAATCAGCATACTGTACATTAGATCTCCAGAACTTAATCATCTTACATAACCGAAACTTTTTATTCTGACCACTATCTCCCCCACTCACCCTTCCTCTTGGCCCCTGGCAACTACCATGCCATTCATTACTTCTATGCATTTGACCATTTTAATTCCACATAAGTGAGATCATGCAATATTTATCCTTCTGTGTCTGGCTTATTTCAGTTGGCATAATGTCCTCCAAGTTCATCCTCATAAATGAAAGGATTCCCTTCTTTTTAAAGGCTGAATAATTGTGTGTGTGTGTGTGTGTGTGTGTGAGAGAGAGAGAGAGAGAGAGAGTGAAAGAGAGAGAGAGATCTGTCTATATCATATTTTCTTTATTCATACATCTGTTGATGGACATTTAGGTTTTTTCTGTGTCTTGACTATTAGGAATAATGCTGCAATAAACATGCAGATATCTCTTCAAGATAGTGATTTCATTTATTTTGGATATATACTCAGAAGTGGGGTTGCTGGGGCACGTGGGGGGCTCAGTTGGCTGAGCATCCAACTTTGGCTCAGGTCACCATCTCACCATTCATGACTTCAAGCCCCATGTCAGGCTCTGTACTGACAGCTCAGAGGCTGGAGCCTGCTTGGGAATCTGTGTACCTTCTCTCTTACCCCTCCCCTGCTTGTGCTCTGTCTCTCTCTCAAAAATAAATAAACGTTAAATTTTTTTTTAAAAAAGAAACGGGATCACTAAATCATATGGCAGCTCTATTTTTAATTTTTTCAAGAACCACCATACCATTTTCCATAATGGCTATACTGATTTACATTCTCACAAAGGTTCCCTTTCTCCATATCCTTGCCAATGCTTATCTTTTGTCTCTGTGATAATAGGTATTCTAACAGATATGAAGTGATATCTCATTGTGGTTTCAACTTGCATTTCCCTGATGACTGGTGAAGTTGAGCAGATTTTTCTCCACCTGTTGTCAATTTCTATATCCTCTTCAGAGAAATGTCTATTCAGGTCCTTTGCCCCATTTTTAATTAGGTTACTTGTTTTCATGCTATTGAGCTGTTTGAGTTCCTTATATAATTTAGATGTCAACCCCTATAAGATTTCTGGGATTTCTATCCCATTTCACTGGTTTGTAGGTCTGTCTTATGCAAGTACGGCACTGTTTTAATTACTGTAGCTTTTAAAATATATTTTGAAATCAGGATGTATGATGTCTCCAGCTTTGTTCGTCTTACTCAACATTGCCTTGGCTATTTGGGGTCATTTGTATTTCCATGTGAATTTTAAAATTCTTTTTTCTATTTCTGAAAAGAATGCCATTGGTATTTTGATAGAGACTACACTGAATCTACATAGAGATCACTTTGGGTAGTATGGACATTTTAGCAATATTATTTCCAATCCATGTATGAAGGATATATTTCTATTTATCTGTGCTTTCTTTAATATCATTCATCCATATTTTATATTTTCAGTGTATAAGCCTTTTACCCCTTTGGTTAAATGTATTCCTGTTTTGTTCTTTTAGTTGGTATTGCAATACCAAATGAGATTATTTTATTAATTTCCTTTTCAGATAGCTTGTCGTTAGTGTATGGAAATGCCATTGATTTCTGTATGTTGATTTTATATCCTGCAATTTTATTAAATTTATTTATTAGATGTAACACTTTTTGCTGAATCAGGGTTTTCTGCATATACGATCATGTCATCTGAAAATAATGATTAATTTTCCTTCTTCCTTTCCAATTTGGTGTTTTTTTAAAATTTCATTTTCTTGCTGAATTGCTCTGGCTAGGACTTTAAGTAGTATGTTGAATAGAAGTGACAAGAGTGGTCATCCTTGCCTCTTACTAAATCTTAAAGGAAAAGCTTTTAGTTTTTCATCATTAATGATGTTAGCTGCCAGTCTTTCATTTATGGCCTTTATTGTGTTGCAGTAAGTTCCTTCTAAAACTATTTTATTGAGAGTTTTTATTCTGAGTGGATGTTGAGTTGGTCCAAGTGTTGTGGGTTATCGTTAAGCTGAATGGATGTTGAATATTGTCAAATGTTTTTTCTGTATCTATTGAAATGATCATGTGTTTTTTATCTTTTATTCTGTTAATGCAGTATATCACACCAATCAGTTTATGTGTGTTGAATAAATATCCTTGAATCCCAGGGATAAATCCCATTTGATCATGGTGTATGATCCTTTTAATGTGCTGTTAAATTCAGTTTGTTAGCATTTTATTGAGGACTTTTGCATCTCACTTTATTAGAAGTATTGGCCTGTACTTTTCTTATTGTATCTTTGGTATCTGAGGATTCTGGCCTCACAATATTTGTTTGTGAAAAGTTTGGAAATATTATCTCTTCTTCTGTTTTAAGGGGGATAAATATTAATTCTTCTTTGACTGTTCGGTGGAATTCACCAGTAAAGGCATTTGGTTCTGGACTTTTCTTTGTTAGGAATTTTTTGGGTTTTTTTGTTTTGTTTGTTTTGTTTACTGACTCAGTCTCTTTACTTAATAATGGTCTGTTTAGGCTTTATATTTCTTCTTGATTCAATCTTAATAGGTTGCATGTTTCTAGGAATTTCTTCTAGGTTACCTAATTTGTTGGCATATGACTGCTTATGTTCTTTGATTCTTTGTTCTTATTATCCTTTATGTTTTTGTGGTATCAGTTGTAATATCTCCTTTTATTTCTAATTTTTTTTCATTTTTTATTTTAGAGAGAGAGCTTGAGCAGGAGAGAGGGGCAGAGTGGGAGAAAGAGAATCCCAAACAGGCTCAGCATGGAGCCCAATGTGGGGCTTGATCCCATGACCTGGGATCATTACCTGGGATCATGACCTGAGCCGAAATCAAGAGGATAATCAACCAACTGAGCCACCCAGGTGCCCCTCCTCTTTCATTTCAAATTTTGTTTGCCTTCTCTCTTTCCTAAAAAATGTAGATTCTGATTTATCAGTTCTAGGTGCAGTCTGAGATTCTGCATATCTAATAAGTTCCCAGTTGAGCCAATATTGCTGGACCACAGACCCCACTTTGAGCTGCAAGGAGTTATGTCCAATAGAAATGCAAAGGAGGAGACAGGAGGAACTTTCCAAAAATAAAGTTGGTTATGCAGACTGAAGAAGAAAAAAGGAAATTGTTTTGAGATTTCTAGCCTATGGGAAAGTTACCAGTTGGAATGATAACCCAGGAGGAGGGTCAGCTGCAATCTGTATTCATTAAATAGAGTTTCTGCCTGTCTGTTCTTAAATCAATTTTAAAAATAAAAAGGGCTGAACCCATTCTTTAGCAATTATGAAAATCAGGCTACCAGTAGTAGCTAACAATGCATACACATCAACTTATTTATTCAACTTTATTGTTTATTAGCAACCCAGTGACAACAATCATCTCTGGTTACTTAAATCAGGATTGATGTTGACATGGAAAGACATAACACAGAAATCAGGCACTAAGTACTTCATAAAGAGTACAGAGAAAGGGAAGGAGGAGAAAACTATAGGCTATAAAGTTAGTCAACCTTTGTTTGCATCCCTAAATTTCTGCTTACTAGGTGTAATACTTTGAGCAAGTTCTTTAACTTTTCTAACCCTCAGTTACCCCTCTATAAATTGAGGATGATCATATCACCCAATTCATACTTTTTTTGTGAGCTATAAACAGAGCACTTAGAACACTAGTTAGTGTAAATACTTAGTACTTGTAGTACATCATCACCCTCATCATCTTCATTATTATAATCCCTTTAAAATACTCTACAAATTGAAAAACACATGAACAATATTTTACAAATGCTCCTATTGAGAAGTATAGTCTATTTTTCCATCCTTTGAAGCTAGACTGATCTTGTGACTGCCTTTGACTAACAGATTGTAGCAGAAGTGACATTGTGTAAGTTCCAAAGTGTAGGCCCTCATGAGAACCTGCAGCATCTACCTGTGCCCTCTTGGAACCCTACAGTGAGACACCATGTAGAAAGCCAGCCTAGCTTACTAGAGGATGAGAAGCCATGTGGAGGAAAACTGAGGCACTCCAGCTGGTAGCCAACACCAACTCCCAGATGTGACTGACACCATCTTGAACCTTACAGTCCAGCTGACTGTCCAACATTCACAGTCATTTGAGTGACCCGGGTGAAAGCAACAAAGGAACCACCCAACCAATCCACAGAATTGTGAAAAATAAGAAATTGTAATTTGTTCCATGGCAATAGGTAACCGAAATAGCATCCATCAAGGTAAAAATTACTAAAATGGCCCTTGGTGGTTAAAAAAATTTGTAAGCCTCTAAACTAGTACAGTTATTATGAACCTTTGATTCCTTCTTTTCTTCCTTTATTCTATAAATATTTATTGAGCATCTAGCATATTCCATATAGTATATTAAGTTTGAGATATAGATTGAGGAACAAAACATTTTCCTGCCCTTACAGAGTTTATGGCCTGGTTAGCATCACAGACGTGGACACAGAAATACATATATAATTATAAACTGTGATAAGTGCCTGGAGGAGACAATAACAGAGACATACCTTAGTCACACTGGACAGTTTTTTGTCAGTGCTTAGACACAGAGATGCTGTGAAATAAATTCTTTCCCATTGATTTTATTCTAAAATGGCTATTGCATCAAACTCAAAATGCTTAGAGTATGAGGAAACTGTTGTTCCATCTCTTTTCTATTTAAAATAGTAGATATAAATAAACTATCTCCAGAGATGGAGAAACCAGATGGATTTGAAAATTCAAGCTCACACTGAATATAATTAACTTGGAAAGGGAGAGAATCTAATGACGCCTGAGATTATAGGTGCCCAGGAGACAGGCAAAGGGCTAACTTATTTTTAACACTACACTAGTCTCAGCAGTAAGGAAAATTCAAACTTGATTAAAGTCTCTGAGGAGGTTAAAAAGCAAATGAAGAGAGAAAAAAATGTGGCTATTGGAGAGTAATTAACATTTTGACCCAGTTGCCAGCCTGAGTAGGTGTTCAGTGCTTATTAACAAAGCTGGGTTTCCTGGGTCATTGCAAATGAGAAGGTCTCATGAAAGCACTGTGGGTGTTGTTTACTATTTGATTCTGAAGAAGATACACCTGAAGAGACAAATAAGTTAGGGAAAGCACTTCCTCAGCAGGAATGGAGGATTGCTTTCTGCACAGAGAAGGCCTTATTTGCATTCCCAAATGGATGCTTCTGGGATAACTGGATCAGACAGATGACAACATGACCCTCAGACCAAGAAGGGCTTGATAATGGTCATGTCCCAGGTGACTGTGATTGAGACTTACATATAGCCTGGTCTACAAAGTCCTTCACAATTGAATCCTAATGGCCATTCTCCTCTACTTACCTTAAAATTTGGTCAGTCATATATAGGGTATACTTTCACTAATCCAGGCTTTTTTATGTGCCATTCCTGCTACCTAGAATACCCTTTTGCTCTCCACCTAACAAACTCCTGTTCTTCAGATCCAACGTAAATGTTATTTCTTTACACTCACACTCCCAAAGTGAGCCAAATTAATTATTTCTTTGTTGGTACTTAGTACGCTGTGGTGTCCTCTATTATATATAGCATAACCAGTAATAACATTTATGTACTTGTATTACCCACTACACTTGTTAAGTTCCTCCAACCAGAACATATCTAACTCATTTTAGCACTGGTGAAACTTAAGTAGCTACCACATAACAGGTGTCCAGGTAACATTCAATTGATGGAATAAATAAGTCAGAAAGGAAAGAAAACAAAGGGATGTTGGAGTGTCTGTGTGTATGTGTTGTGTGTGTATATATATTTTTGAAGTTTCCATGTCCATATATGACTGTGGGTATAAATATATGTGTGTATATGTATATGTATGTACACACACATATATTTATACCCACAGTCATATATGGGCATGGAAAGATATATATCTAAATGTTAACATGTAGGAAGATTTCTCATAAACCATGAAAATATTTGTAATTGAGATACCTTACAAATTTGTTTAAACTTATCATTTTTTTTATTGTAGCAATAAAGCACTACCATATCACTTGTGTATTAAAATGCTTGCAGACATTTTGCCTTGACTTAGGTTTTAACTAGGGTTTTCTAAAAGGCATCTGATTTGCACTTCTTAAGATTTAATGTGAATAAAGAAGATGAGGTGTATATATATATATATATATATATATATATATACACAATGGAATATTACTCGGTGATCAAAAAGCATGAAATCTTGCCACTTGCAACAACGTGGATGGAGCTAGAGTATATTGTGCTAAGTGAAATATGTCAGACAAAGACAAATATATGATTTCAGTCATATGTGGAATTTTAGAAACAAAATAGATAAACATAGGGGAAGAGAAGCAAAATTAAGATAAAAACCAAGAGGGAGGCAAACCATAAGAGAATCTTAAATACAGAGAATAAACTGAGGGTTGCTGGCAGGGTGTTGCGTGGGGGAGGGGGGCTAAATGGGCTAACTGGCCAATGGGCATTAAGGAGGGCACTTGTTGGGATGAGCACTGGGTGTTATATGTAAATGACGAATCACTAAGTTCTATTCCTGGAAAAAAATGTTTACTGTGAAAAAATATAAATAAATGAGATAAAAAGATTTAATGTGGTTTCAAATGTCTTACTATGAATCTATCAAACAATATTTGATAAATATTGCAAGAGCTTAATGTAAAGCCTGAACCTCTGTAAACCAATCTCTAAACTTCAAAAATTTGTAGTACATTTTTAGAATATTTGAAAGTTCAAAGAATAATACTCAATTCTATCTTCTTTTTCAATGAATCAAAATCCCATAAATGTTATCAGGCAAATAACTACAGATTCTAAAGACTGCTGGTCCTACCAAATGTCTTTTCTACATGAATAGGTTCGTTCTTGATTACAGAATTATTATAATTTGATAGAATTTTGAATATATTCTTGCTTTCAAGATATGTTTTTAATAATGCTTATTTCTTCTCTGAATTTATAAAGCATCTAAAAATGCTTACTATAATTTGGAAAGCAAATAGTAATTTTTAGAAGAAAATAAAAATCATCTCAAATTCAGCAGCCTGAGATAATTATTGCTATTATTTTATTATAATAATATTTTATTAGAAAAGTAATATAGATAGAAAATTTAGAAATAAAATATAAAATGAAAATCATATTATTTTCTATTGTTTTTCTTCTAAGTGTGTACATTATTTAACATATACTGGACCATGGTATACATTTTTCAATATTTTAAATGTAGATTACTCCCATGTTTTTGATGTTATAACTAATACTACAGTGGTGGACTCTGTATGTAGGTATTTGAGTTTTTAACTACTTTTTGGAACATATTTATAGAAGAGAAAGAAATAGATCAAGAGGTACCCTAGGTTTTCTTTTTAGTTTTTTTATTATTTATTTTCTAGAGATAGACAGACGTGAGTGGGGTAGGGGCAGAGAGAGAGAGAGCACCGGAGACACAGAATCCGAAGCAGGCCCCAGGCTCTGAGCCATCAGCACAGAGCCCACTCCGAACCTACGAACCTGAGCTGAAGTCGGACGCTTAACCAACTGCACCACCCAGGCACCCCAGGAGTATCCAGTTTTTTTAAGCTTTTAATATACATTGCAAAAATACTTTCCAAAAACCTACCCCATGGAACTTCCTACCTGGAATGGATAAGAGCATTTGTTCCCCCATCTCCTCAATCATATTCAGTATTGTTACTATTTGTCTCTGCTAAATGACAGGCCAAAGCTGTTTCTCAATAATTTTGCATACTTCCTTGATTATGAGGTGAAGTTAGGCATTGTTCACATCTTAATTGGTTATTTGTATTTCATTTACTGGTAATTAAGCCCCTCGAGGACAGGGGTGTTTTCCTGTACCAAGACGTTGTGTGTCTGCCACACTGTAAACACTTAATAACTGCTGTAGAAAGAATGGTATTTTCCCATATTCTTACCATTCGTTACATTGACTTTTAACCTTTTTTTAATTTCTAAAAGCTAAAAAGTATACTAGATGCTTATTGAAATTATTTCCCTCCAGTTTCTCATTTTCCTTTTAATCTTGTTTATAGTGTTCTTTGATGAACAGTCTTTGTTTTATATAGTCATCCACTAGCCTTTTTACTTTGTGATTTCTTCTATTGCTTTTATTGCTTTATGAACTCCTTTTCAATTCTGAGATGATTTGCAGCGTGAACATAGTTCTTGTTGGGCGAGAGAGGGTATTTATTAGTTCTGTTAAGGTATTTAATTTGCAGACAGATTCAGAGCCTCGTGAGAATGACTCAAGGAGTAATTTGTGGGTTCTGGCAATCCCTAGGAAGCGAAAATGTGAGATTTTGGAAAGCATACATTTTCCTTACAAGTATTCTTAATCTGGGGTGACTCATCTGAGCTTATAAAGTTCAGTGTGCACTTTTCTGGGTAGGGTCTGAACAGATCTGTGATTCCAAAATGGTTAAGAATCATAAGAAGCTCTTCAGAGAAATTTCACACTTGACACTACCTGGATTCCCCAATCCTTAAACAACTTTTCTTCGAATCCAGAGTTTGACATCCCCCAAAAAGTAGACTGAAGAACAGCAACTGAAGTTTTTAAGTTGAAGAATAAACTTAGCACAAGCTTTTCTGAAGACACTGTCATGCTGAACCCAACCCCAACTACTGATAACATAAAACACTGGGTGTCAGCCTCATGTGGGTACCAGCCCATGTGTATGTCATTGAAAATTCAGTAGATCCTGTGGCCTAATAAGTCAACCTTTTCCATTATTTGAAATCATAAAAACCTCTCAATTGAATAAGACCACATAAGACCTTAACAATCCTACATCACAGTCTCCCCAAAATATCTCCAACAGCAGTCGCTAAATCTATGATTAAAGATTTCTAGGAATGGAAAGCTCTTTGCTTTTTAAGACAATTTATTGCAGAATTTCTCCCTCCAGCCCTTATTTCAAGAAGATCTAAGTTTTCCATTTATCTTCCTGAAACAATGGAGCCCAGGTAACCAGGCACACCTGCAGGAAATCTGCTGAAACAACTTTTCAGCCATCTTAAATGGATGAGCTGAGACATAATCAAAACAGCATGTCACTGCTCTGGACAGATTTCTCACTGAAACAGTATGAGATTTTGAATACTGAGTGTTCCTTAAAAATGAAAGCAGAATTTAACTTATGAAAAGAATAAAGTATAAGCTGTGTTGGTGTTTAGACTTGGTGAAACAGAGATGGTAGTTAGTTTCTGTGTAGGCAACCATTAAAGTATAAGGTTGGGTGGCTTAGTCAGTTAAGCGTCCGACTTTCACTTAGGTCATGACCTCACGGTTCATGGGTTCGAGCCTGCGTCGGGCTCTGTGCTGACTGCCAGCTCAGAGACTGGAGCCTGTTTCAGTCTGTGACTCCTTCTCTCTCTGACCCTCCCCTGCTCACGCTGTCTCTCTCTCTCTCCTAGAAATAAATGAAACATTAAAAAAAAACATTAAAGTATAAGGTCAGTCCATTTCCACAAAGCTGGCCAGTTATTTTGACGAAGCTAAGCAAATGAGCAGAGATATTGTAGATTTTGACTTGAAGAAATGTCGCAATGCCAACACGGGCAAATATCTCTGCGGACTGCCCAACACTAGATTGTGACTGAGAAAAAAAATCCTGCTTTCTAGATTCCTATAACAATGGAAGGGCAGTGTAGAACTGAGTGTGCCATTATCTTTAAGTAAAAATGTGCATATGGATGCAAAATCACATACCAAATAACTTTAGTATCTTTAAATACTTATTTTCTAAAAAATAATTTTATTATTTATATAAAAAATAGCACATAGACTAGATACGGGAACTAGCCTGTTAATTTCTACATCATTCATGGCAAGAAAGAAAGTTCAATCAGAAACCCATGGGGAAGGCAGTGCTCAATTAGGATGAACTCAAAGGTAACGTGTTATTGACTCTTATCACCACATCTAGATTCCTAAAGAAAAGAATTCTGCTCTAGTTAAACACTTTTTTGAGTTTTATGCTCTGCTTTAAATTATTTTTATGATGAGTTTTGGCATATAGCTTTTTTAGTGCTTATCTATTTATGTAATATATCACTAATAGTGTTTTTCAAGGTGCAGGTCAGAACCAGAGAGCCGTGTCATGAAACCAGGTTAGTGGCTCTCAACCAGCTGTTTTCTCTTTTCCCCCCTTTAATTAATAGAGTTGTGTATATGTATGTTGCATGTCCACACACATGCACTAGTTGTGATATAAAATGTATTTCTTATTCTAGGTCAGAATCAAGTATATTTGAAAGACATTCTTTTATATATTAGAGAATAGATAGAGATGAATATATGTTGATTGGTGAAATCTATTTTGGTGAAAATTTCAACATGACAATATTTTTCTTAAAAGTTGTTTCTACCATATGATATTAAAGGAATTCTTTTAATGGCTTCATCTTCACAACTCTCCTGTGTGGACCAATTAGACTTAATTAAATGGTGCTGTCAACTTTACCTTAAGGGAAGGGACTTCTACAGGTAGTAGCAGCCAATTTTCATTTGCCAGACTAAAGATCTTTCAAGAACATAGAGTTAAGATTTCTGAGTTGTGACTAAGAATGAAATACCAATGGTAATTTTTTTTAATGTTTATTTACTTTGAGAGAGTGCACATGCATGCAAGCAACGTAGGGGCAAAGAGAAAGGGAGAGAGAGACTCCCAAGCAGGCTCCACCCTGTCAGCACAGAGCCAGATGTGGGGCTAGATCTCATGATCCATGAGATCATGACCTAAGCAGAAATCAACAGTCAGACGCTTAACTGGTTGAACCACCCAAGCACCCCAATGGTAATTTATTTCTGATGACAACAATTTAGACCGAGTCAAAGCACAGACCCAGGAAGGATAAAATACGATCTATATAGCATGCTTCTTAACTTGCTTCTCTCAACAGCCAAGTTCCAGTTTTCTATAAATTGACTATCTCAACTGTGAATTATTCATATAAAACTCTCATGGATAAAACCAGGGCATGCATATATATTCTCCATTGCCATGCTCCTCTTGCCTCTTTGGCTCAGACACAGATGCCAAATGCATGCCTAAACCACAGCTAGGAGTCCAAGCTCCTAGATCACCAAGACTTGCCTGATTGAGTCTCTGATATTAGCCAACCCCACTTCCCACCCTATCTCAGCCTGCCCACCTCTAGTAAAGAGATTTTTGCCAAACCATGTACCTCCTGGTTCCTGATTATCTTCTATGTTTATACCACACTGTTTTTCAACAATAATCCTAATAATGCATAATGGCTATGCATTTGATTTGGGGTCTCATGGTTAATTACAAACTTCATGGGCTGTGAGACTCATCAACTACAGCAAACTCCATCTTGTGTACTGTTCCAAATGCAGCCGAAATTTTTTCTTAGATCATTCAGACACTGACAGTTTCCAAGAAACTTAGTATGGGGGTGAAAGGTTTTGTGGTCATTTGTGCAGTGGTATGCTTAGCAAACAGAATTAAACACACTCAGCATTTTTCTATTTTCCCCTCAACTTCCAGAGACCTTCAAGGCTACAACCAACCCCACTAACGGCACACACACAAAAAAGAGTCTTAATTGGGAGTCATGAGAATATGGTAGTTTCTATTTTCTCTAACGGTAGACCCTAAGTCCTGTTCCTCCACCACCAGAATGATGAAGAACAGACCTAAATATTCAAAGATAGGCACTGCAGTCACCGAATTGAAATAAGAGTAAAGCCAAGCAAAAGTAGGGGGAAGACAGAGACATTACAAAGGACAAATGCTGGGAGAATATTGGATTTAGAATTTGATTAAAAGTAACTGATTAAGTGACAGGTATAAAGAAAACATAAGTGTCAATGACCTGTACTGAAAGCTAGTCCTTATATCTTGGATAAATCTTTGTAAAAATATTAAGCTCTGGTGGTTATCTTGTCATACAAAGCAAATTATTTCCAAACCAGTGCTCAGTAATTCACTGGCAATAATAAAAATACATTTCAAATAACAAACAAGGGTAGAATGAAGTGCTGAAATAGTCATTTTTATTTAATTAATCGCTCAGTTCTGTTAAACATCTGGTCAATTTAGCAAAGGAGAACGTAGACAAGTTGTTATTTGGCTTAACTATTTAATCAAACCAGTTGAAATGGTTGATTCCTTCATTCTACATAGAGCCATCTGCCAGCCACCCCTCAAAAATTAGAAAACAAGGATTCAGTTTCACAGCATTTCTTTCTGATGTCAATGTACTAAATTCAGTTCTACTGCAGTGCGACCAGGGATGTGTGGTGTCTGCCCATTTTTCAGGACCAATATAGGATAAAACAGGAACAGGATAGTGTAGGAAGGAAAGATTTCCACAGGAAAAGAGTGCTGGAGGCAGAAGGGCGCAGGTGACAGAACTGCCTCATCAGGTTTGTGGACTCTGAGGATGTGTTGGTCCCCGAGGATGTGTCAGAGTTCCTTCTTTCCTGAACAGCTGCAGCAGATAAATAACAAGGACTAATTCATAAACCAGTAAGTTATGCTTTGAATTATAAAGAGAAACTCCAAGAAAAGTTTAGGCTTTGGGCATGTGAGAGGCCTTACATGTTGTAACTAAAGGAAATATAACCACCCTGTGCTGGAGAAAAAGAACATCCTGATTATAGGATCAAAACAAATTAATTCCCCAAATTCTTGAGGTAGGCTACAATGTCCTCGACTCAACAGTTTTCTGTAAAAATGTATCATGTCTCAGTCATCATTGAGTCTATCTCTTTCATTACCTCTCATCTATGAGAAATGCAGAGCCATCATCCCCGAGTCCATCTTCAGGGTATTCTACCCTCTCTGCACACACCTCACCTATGGGTCTTTGGCTGCTCCCTGAGAACGTCTCACCACTTTGTAACTCCTAGTGTAGTAAGAGCCTCTGGAAGCAGCAACAGCAGGGTTCATATAGCAGCAGCCGCACTGGCAGTAGCAGGGGGTGGCCCCTGATGTCTAGGTTACACACTCTTTTCTGATTTGTCGTCCATCCTTCCAAGAAGTTATCAACCAACTCCCTGCATTGATTCCTCTCTGCTTGAAATACCTAGTGCTTTCTATTTCCCTGACTGAACCCCAAATAATACAGACCATATTTATCTTCATTGCTCATGCTTATCCATTACTCCTTATATTTTATTAATTTGCAAATAAATACTATAAAATGAAATACTGTAATACTTTATATATTTATAAATACTTTACTTTTTACAAGTAAAGAAACTTCAACCAAGTAAATTATTCCTTAGTTTTATAACTCTCCAATCGCTATCATATTGCCCATTTATACACAATATTTAACTGGTTGGTCTGAAAATTGGCTAGTCTGCTTTGATCTTCTAACAATAGGATAACCGCTTAACAGAATAAGACCTTTATTTTTACCAGTCCAGTGCCATTTAATGAACCTACAAAGGGACCAGCTGGCAGAGGAGGTAAAAGTATTTAAAGATTAACTCTTCTGAATCAATTTAGAACAAAGCATGGCAAAAACAGACCATATAAATGAACATTAAATGAAATATAGTATTAAATAATCTCTGAGACACAGATGGGCCTGAAAATTATTGAAACCAAGTCTAAATGTGTTTTGGGTTGAGCATTAAATGTTCAGTTTGGTAAACATAATACCAAAAAAGAATGTTTTAAGTTTGATAAAATGATAATACTACATTATCCAAAGGCATCTTTTTACCTACCTTGGTTTAAAATAACTAGCAACTAATAGTATTGTTGCCTAAGCAATCAGATTTTGCTAAGAGTCTTGAGAACCAATTAATGCCTTTCTTTGAACTGTCAGATATATTTGAAAGCAATTAGGCATGGTAACAGAATCATGCTCTTATTCTAAGTGCCAGATCCTTCCACTCAGTTTCATGACATTGGGCTGCTCTCAAACCCCAAACAACCACCCTTCAAATATATTCTACTGGTCCCCAGAAAATGAAAAAATCTAAGAACTACAGCATTTAGAACTTCATCAGACCTCAAAAACCTTTTCAAGATATTACATGATTTCAAAAAGTTTTATCCAAAGATTTATTCACATTGATAAGATGAACAGTCAGGACAAGAACCTGAGCCCCTACACAGGACATTTTGCCTTGAATGCATGGATAAAGAAAGATCTTGGGAATGTGTCACCACCCACAGAAACTCAGAATATGTTCTGCTTACCGTCAGTAAACCACACAGTCAGTTACCCTCCCTAGGTCTTCGGTAAATCTTTTCCACTCCAACAACAAATTCTAGGTTGTGGCTAAAAGTCAATCTGTAAGAAACTATATTTTACTTGTAAATTTGCTTTCAAGGAGAATGTATACCTTCAGCTATTTGCCTATTTTTAAGAAAATTTTTGCAGAGGTTTTATCTAGCTTATCAAAGTTAAACCACAGCTAAGTCAGGGTGCCTGGGTGGCTCAGTCAGTTAAGCATCCAACTTCAGCTCAGATCATGATCTTGTGGTTTGTGAGTTTGTGCCCTGTATCGGGCTCTGTGCTGACAGCTCAGAGCCTGGAGCCTGTTTCGGATTCTGTGTCTCCCTCTCTTTCTGACCCTCCTCCAGTCATACTTTGTCTCTCTACCTCTCGAAAATAAACATTTTTTAAAAAACAACTAATTCTCTAGTAAATCAATAAATACCAAAGTTGGGGGATAAAACCCAATATAGCTTACAACCTTAAATGATTACAATTTTATATAACAATGTTCTTGTAAATGTTGTTTCTTATAACAAACATCCCAGTCTAAAGGTTTTATGTCAATAGAGAACTATTTAAAATTTTTCTGTGTTGCAAGAAAACTCTTTCCCCTGACTAGCAAAGAGTCTTAAAGAGATTATAACTTTATGGTGATAGGATAAAAATAAATACAAATTTAAATTTTTTAGTGACAGGTGTTCAAACACTCACTAATGTTGTTCTGATCTAACAATAAGTAATGGCCAGCTGCATGCCTGTTCTCCCAAACCACCTGTATCCAACCTGTGTCCACAGTCCCTACTTCTCCAAAATTCTTCAATTATAGCCATTAACTAAGGATAGTAATTTCTGCTCCAGCACATGTTTTTGACAAGCCTGAGGTAAAGTATGCCAGGCTTATAATTTTATGTTTCCACAACCTTTCTTTTCATTTTCACTCTTCTAGATCATCATTAGTACATGATATGGATATAGGAAGGAAGCTGTAGGAATAAACTCCTTCACGTATCTCCCCACTCACCTGCTCCAGGAAAAATCTATTATCTCACTGAAGTCAAGTTAATCCTCAAAAACTGCATCACAGCCCCACTCACCCCTCTTGTCTATTTACTCGTCTAAATCCTGTGTTTCCCTCCAGGATGGATCAATGAAGTCTGTCCTTATTCCTCAGTGATAAGTCCTTCCACTGATTTCTCCTGTCATGTATAGTCTTTACTACCTGTGTGGCTTTTGTATGCCACTTCTAGTTGTTATTCATCATCATTCATACTCATATTCCTAGGCCCTTATTTTCTACTTTGATACCTTGCATAATACCTTGCTCCTAGTAGACAATTAATAAATTACTTGCTGATTTCGGCAGTCAGTTGGTTAAAAATAGGAGCTTTGGGGTCAGACTGACTGTTGGAAACCCTAGCTCTGCCCTTCCGACTCACAGTTCTTCTCAAAATGATGATAACAAAACCTACCCTGATGGTTGCTGTAGGAGAGAGAGAGAGAGAGAGAGAGAGAAATACCAAAGTGGTATCTGCTAGAATAGTAGCTGACATATATTTAGCTCTCAATAGCAATAGCTTTTGTAATGAATAAATGCCTGTGTAGCATTATTAATAATTATACTGTTATGAACAGGATTACCAGTCACTATTAATACTACATCACTGACCTCACTGTCATCTCTTAACACTTGTCCCAAGTCAGCCCATCATTCAGCCTCTACCCTTCCCCAATTCTGTCTATTCCCACTATCCAAAAATTATGCTGTTATCAAAACAAAATGTTGAACTTTTCAAAGCTTGATCAGCTGGTATCTGTATTTATGTATTTTACCTATGGATCTATAAAGTGAATATTTTTACTGTATTTATTTACCATACTCCATTTGTTTAATTTTCCCTTCCATGTATCATGAGCCTTCTTTATTTTTCTGCAGCAAAGTAACATGTGATTATAGCTTGACAACTGTCCTACCTTTGATATGCCAGGTTGTAGTAGGGACATTTTTAATCTTTCTCTTAACACCTACATGACATTTCAGTGAGGCACAGAGAAAGCCATCGATTTTTCATGATGGAATTTTATTTTGCCTTTGAAAGTTGGCAGATTAAGTGATCTATTGCCAATGACCTTTATAAATGAAAAATAAAAATAGACAACTTCTGGAATCTTTTTATCCAGAAAAATGGCAAATAGACCTTATGACAACAGAGGCATTCAAAAAATAAGTTGGTCTATCAGCAGAAGCCTCTATTTCTATGTCCTAAGCATGTATCCTAAAGGGACAAAACACATCTACTCATGTGTTTTGAGTAGATGTGTTCTAACATCTCAAACCAGTCCCTGTGGCAGTGGAAATATAAGCAAACCTACTGGCTCACATGCATCTCACAAGAGCCTTAATCACTCTCCTTGACTGCCTTCAAGGTATTCTTAGCATCTACGTCCCTGACCTCACTGCCATCTCTTAACACTCATGAAGGGTCAGCCCATCATTCAACCTCTACCCTTCCCTAATCCATTACTTTTGCACTTGGATATAGAGCACAAGGCTATGCATTGTATTTCAAAGCATCCCAAGATTTCTCAAGCAAAAGTATCATCTGGATAGTAAATTAGATAGATAGATAGATAGACAGATAGATGGACAGACAGACAAATAGATTCCCAGAACCTTTTCCTGAATATTCTGGCTTAGAAGTTCTGGGGATAGCTCTGGGATCCTAGTTTTAACCTGATTTCAAGTAATACTTATGATCATATACCTAATTTGATAGCATCATGTTAGTTCCAAAACCCCAAACTCACAGACTGTGGGCTATAGCCCACAAGGTGCTTTTCAAAACTTTGAATTGAATGTCTTTAAGTGAAACACACATTTAACAGGTCCCTCAGAGTATTATTCCTTGGAGCCTCATGCCTTTAAGTCACTTGTCTGTCATCAGAAGGCATCCGAGTTTGTGAAACTGTCTATGTTCATGTTTCCTCTTTCACATAAAACTTTAATTCATTAAGAATAAGTAGAATATAACTATCAGGGAAATGCAAATCAAAACCACAGTAAGATATCACCTTACAAAAAAAAAAATATATATATATATATATCACCTTACATCTGGGGCACCTGAGGGGCTCAGTCTTAAGTGTCCAACTTCAGCTCAGGTCGTGATCTCACAGTTTGTGAGTTTGAGCATTGAGCTCTGTGCTGAGAGCCCAGAGACTGGAGCCTGCTTCATATTCTCTGTCTCCCACTATCTCTGCCCTTCCTCTATTCGTGCTCTGTCTCTCTCTGTCTCTCAAAAATAAATAAAAGTTAAAAAAAATTTTTAAAGGTATCACCTTACATCTACCAGAATCACTAGTAGAAAAAAAAAAAAAAGACATAACATGTGTTGGTAAGAAAATGAAGAAAAGAGAACTCTCATTCATGATAAGTGAAAAGGTTAGATAGAGAAAGACAAATACCATATGATTTCACTTATATATAGAATCAAAAACACATAACAAATAAATTGAAACTGACACATAAATATAGAGAACAAACTGATGGTTGCCAGGGGTAGGGGTGGGGAGATGGGCAAAATGGGTGAAATGAAGTGGGAAGTACGGGCTTCCAATTATGGAATGAGTAAGTCACGGGGATGAAAGGTATGTTAAAGTATAGGGAATATAGTCAATGGCACTGTAATAGTGCTGTATAGTAACAGATGGTAGCTACACTTGTAGTAAGCACAGCATAATGTATAAAGTTGTCCAATCACTATGTTGTACACATGAAAATAATGTGACATTGTGGGTCAACTATACTTCAATTTAAAAAATAAATGTAGGAAAACACTAAGAAGATTTTTTACATTATTTTAAGACCCATTTTTAGATATTATTTTTAACACAAAGTCTATTATTCTGATGTACTTTCTCATGTTATCTAAAGTTATAAACTCAAAGTTATCCATTCAAGTTTCAAGTGCATTTTGTATATATGGTTATAATAAATTTGTCATCATATGCTTAGTATAGTAGCAGTAGAGTTTAAGTGTGTATTTTACATTTTGTGATATTTAAAAATTAGGGATAGGGGTGCATGGGTGGCTCAGTCGGTTAAGTGACTGACTTCAGCTCAGGTCATGATCTCACAGTTCGTGGGTTTGAGCCCCTGCCTCAGGCTGGAGCCTGCTTGAGATTCTGTGTCTCCCTCTCTCTCTGCCCCTACTCCACTCACACTCCTCTGTCTCAAAAGGAAATAAAACATTTTTTAAAAATTAGGGATAAAAAAATTAAGTAGAATAGATAAAATATATTTAGTGTTCAAGGAGGGGTTTTTTGCTTTGTTTTCATTTTTTTTTTTTTTTTTTTTTTGTTAAAGAGTGGCCCTCTCTAATGTATTCACTGACATTCTCTTAAACAACAAAGGCAAGCTGACAGGCACAGGATTCAGATTTCACCTTGACTCAGGGTTAGAACAAGCTCAGTTTATCTCTGCAATGTTAGATCCCTCTGGCTTGAACTATCAGACATTGTCCTCTGAAGGGAAGATGCCATAGCAGGTATGCTGAAGCAGTTAGAATCCTGCTAAGACAACATCCTACCTGATAGGGAAAAGATTTCATTAGAGCTTTATCAGAACTGGATAAGGGAAATTGCCCAACTCTAGCTCCCTCTAGGCTTCCTGTCTCATGTAAGGTAGGGGAAGGTAGAGGAAGCTGAAAAATACCATGTAAGTCATACCCCAGAGGCACAGGCCCACTAAAAACCTGAGATCTGATCATAGAAACACAGAATGCTGGGGCACCCAGCTGACTCAGCCAGCTGAGCGGCCAAGTTTTGATTTCAGGTCATGATCTCATGGTCATGAGACTGAGCCCCACATTGGACTCCACACTGAGTGTGGAGCTTGCTTGGAATTCTTTCTCTCTCTACTCATGTGCGCGCTCTCTCTCTCTCTCTCTCAAAAAAGTAAAAATAAAAATAAAAGAAATATAAAATGCTTCCCCTCCTCCTATATCTTACCACCATATCAATCAGGCTTCTTTTTTTATTTTAAATGTTCTATTTATCTTGAGAGAGAGAAAGTTTGAGTGGAGTGGGGGAGGGACAGAGAGAGAGAGAGAGAGAGAGAGTCCCAAGCAGGTTCTGCATTGTCAGAGCAGAGCCCGACTTGGGCTCGAACCCACAATCTATGAGATTATAACCCAGGCTAAAATCAAGAGTTGGTTGCTCAGCTGACTGAGCCACCCAGGTACACCAAGCTTCTTTATAATAACCATGGATTATAGCTGAAGGAAATGCAAAGACTAGGCAGTATTTAAAAAGGAGTCTCTAAGGAAAGCCAAAAAGAAGAAAAGAGACAAAAACGAGGACACTGGAGGAAACTAAAGCTTCTGTTACTTACAGCTAAAGCAAACACTAAACATGGCTAACTTCTAGCCAGATAGACATAAAACCTTGCACTAAAAGGGCTCTCTCTCTCTCAGCCCCTATCATCTACCATATCATGTCCAGTTTTCAATGACAAAAAAAATGCAAGTCATGGTAAAATGCAAAAAAATATTGTAAGGCATTTTGAAAATACAAGAAAAAACATAATCTGAAGAGACATCGAAACGGACTCAGATATGTCACAGATTTTGGCATTATCAGACCTGCAATGTAACATAACTATGATTGGGGTGCCTAGGTGGCTCAGTCAGTTGAGCATCCCTTTCTTGATTTCAGCTCAGGTCATGATCTCAAAGTAGGGCATGGGCTCTGCTCAAGATTCTCCCTCTGCCTCTCTCTCACACTCACTCTTAAAATTAAAAAAATAAGATAAAATGTCAAGAGATATAATGGTATAACACAAGAAGAGATACATAATGTAAGCAGACAGCTAGAAACTCTAAGAACAAATCAAAAGGAAATGTTAGAAATCCACCATAACAGAAATAAAAAATGCCTTTGCTGGGCTCATTGAAAAATTGAACACAGACAAGGAAGGAATCAGTGATCTTGAAGCTATGTTAACAGTAACCTCCCAAACTAAAATGCAAGGAGAAAAGGGATGGAAAAGGGAGAAACTGAATACCCAAGAACTGTGGGACAACTACAGGAAGGTATAAATATATGCATAATGGGAATACCAGAAGCGGTAGAAATAGAAGCAGAAGAAATATGGAAGTAACAATGGCTAAGAATTTTCCAAAATTAAAAGCAGACACCAAATCACAGATCCAGGAAGCCCAGAGATCACCACACAACAGGAGATACCAAAAAATCTACACCTAGACATACAATATTCAAACTGCAGATAAGGCAAAGAGAAAATCTCAAAGGCAAAGAGAAAATCTCTAAAGAAGCCATAGGAGAAAAACACCTTAACTTTAGAGAAATAAGGGTAAGAGGTGGGTGATGGGCATGGAGGAGAGCACTTGTGGGGATGAGCAATGGGTGTTACATGGAAACCAACTTGACAATAAACTATTTAAAAAAAAAAAAGAAACAAGGATAAGAATTACACAGGGCTTCTTGTCAAAAAAAATATATATGCAAGTAAGAAGAGAATGAAATATTTAAAATGTTGGTAGGGGGGACGCCTGGGTGGCTTAGTCGGTTAAGCGTCCGACTTTCGCTTAGGTCATGATCTCGCGGTTCATGGGTTCGAGCCCCGCGTCGGGCTCTGTGCTGACTGCTAGCTCAGAGCCTGGAGCCTGTTTCAGTCTGTGACTCCCTCTCTCTCTGACCCTCCCCTGCTCACACTGCGTCTCTCTCTCTCTCTCTCTCTCCTAGAAATAAATAAATAAATAAAAAATAAATAAAATGTTGGTAGGGGGAAAATAACAAAATTCTGTACCAAGCAAAATTATCCTTCAGAAATGAAGGAGAAATAGACTCCTTTACATAAATAAAACAGGGAATTTATTACCAGTTGACCTGTCTTGAAAAAAAATCTTAAAAGTTCTTCAGAGGAAAAAAAAATGATTTAGTTTAGAAAATCAGATCTACATAAAGCAAAAGTACCAAAGAAGGAGTAAGTGAAAGTAAAATAAATTTTTTTCTTCTTCCTCCCTGATTTCATAAATACTTGTTCAGGGGTGCCTGGGTGGCTCAGTCCTTTAAACATCTGTTACAATCAGGTCATGATCTCATGGTTCGTGAGTTTGAGCCCCGCATTAGGCTCTATACTGACAGTGCAGAGTCTATTGGGATTTTCTCTCTCTCTCTCCCTTTCTGTCCCTCCTCAACTCATGCATGCATACTTACATACACGCACACACACACACACTCTCTCTCTCTTATATATAAAAATAAAACGTAAACTTAAAAAAAAACCTGTTCAAAGTAATAACAGGAACTATATAGTGAATGATTAGAGTACATGGATAAGCAAGATGAATGCGGCCGTGTTATACATCATGGGATGAAGAAATTGGGAATATTCTGTTATAAAATACATGCACTACCGAGGAACAGTCTGGAGTTATTTGAAAGTCAACTTAAAGTTACTGAAAATGTATAATCCAAGCTGTAGAGCAACCATTAAAAGAGTAGTTTTATTTTTTTTTTTTATTTTAGAAAGAGAGAGGGCGTGCATGAGCAAGGGAGAAAGGCAAAGGGAGAAAAAGAGAAAAACAATCTTAAGAAAAAAAGATTTTAAGGATCATGACCTGACCTAAATCAAGAGCCAGATGGTCAGCTGACTGAGCCACCCAAGTGCCCCTAAAGGAATAGTTTCAAAGGAATATAATTGATAGGCTAAAAGAGGAGAAAAAGGGATCATATAAAATCATCAGCTAAAAGTAGAGAAGGCAGAGAAAGAGAGGTAGGTGTTCCAAAAAAGAAAACAAAGAACAAGTACAAAACTCACAAAACAGTTACAGTTATACTAGAATCCTTGGGGGAAAATCAACAGTATATCCAAAGAACCCACCCAAAAATAAAACATGAGGCAGAGTGATGTCAGCAAGGTGGTGGAATAGGAAGCCCTGGACTCCTCTTTATCTGATGGACACACCAGTTCAACAACAATATATGGATGAATTTCTTTTGTGAAAAAGCCAGAAACTGGTTAGGAGGTTACTGCATCCTATACAAGTATAAAACCAGTCACAATGAAACTGGTAGAAAAACTGGAGATACCCTCTTGCCGTAATAACCACTCCCAGCACAGCACATGATCAAGAGAAGTCCAGCTCCCAGTTTCTCCCTGAAGAGGGAAAAGGTTGAACCATACATCTAACATCCCAACTTTTCTGGGTACTGCCCACGGGACTGCTTCTACTTTGCCTGTCTCAGAGCACTGATGGCACCTAGCACATGCTCGACCCTGGGGATTGCACATACAAAAGCAATAGTTTGAACTAGCACATAAGCACTGCCCATAGCTCCTACCCTCCAGCTCAGTGCAACACAAGTGGGCAGGAGGAAAGAAAAACTGCTTCCAGCTTCTGCATTGAAGAATGAGTTGGACCACAGTAACATTCCCATTTTTCTAGGGGTCACCTGTCTCAGAGAGCTTATGGGATGAAGCATACTCGAGATTCCAGCGGGCCACTACGTAAAAGATGGTAGTTTGTACCAAGACAAAGAGAATTTTCAAATGGCCAGGAGAAAAACAACTCCTCATACACAAAGGAATCTAAATAAGACTCTCAGTGGACTTTTCAGCAGAAGCCTTTCAGTCCATTAAGGAGTAGGATGATATTCAAAGCACTAGAGCAAAGACAAAAAAAGAAAAGAAAAAACACAACCTGCTAACCAAGATTATACCTGGCAAACTGCCCTTCAAAAAATGAAAGCAAAGGGCGCCTGGGTGGCTTAGTCGGTTGGGCGGCTGACTTCGGCTCAGGTCATGATATTGCAGTTAGTGAGTTTGAGTCCCACCTGGGACTCTGTGCTGACAGCTCAGAGCCTGGAGCCTGCTTCAGATTCTGTATCTCCCTCTCTCTGACCTTCCCCTGCTCACGCTGTCTCTCTGTCACTCAAAAATAAATAAATATTAAAAATTTTAAAAATAAATAAACAAAAAATGAAAGTGAGATAAAGACTTTCTTAGGTAAACAGAAGTTAAGAAAATTAATCACCACAACATCCACCTCCAAAAAAAAATGTTAAAGGGAGTTTTTCAACTTGAAGTAAAGGGACACTAAACAGCAATAGCATAGCAAAATATAAAACTCATTGGTAAAGGACATGTAGACAAATACAGAACACTATATTGCAGTAACAGTGGTGAATAAATAAATTACTTTTAGGTCTAGTATAAAATTAAAAGGGAAAAGTATTAAAAATATCTATATTTTAAAATATATACATTTTAAAATGTGTAAATGGGGCACCTGGGTGGCTCAGTCAGCTAAGCGTCTGACTTCAGTTCAGGTCATGATCTCATGGTTCGTGGGTTCGAACCCCGCGTCAGGTTCAGTGCTGACAGCTTAGAGTCTGGAGCCTGTCTTCGGATTCTGTGTCTCCCTCTCTCTCTGACCCTTCCCTGCTCATGCTGTCTCTCTCTCTCTCTCAAAAATAAATAAAACATTAAAAAATTTTAAAAAGAAAATAAAAATTTTGTGAAGAACAGTAAGCGCTAAAAAAGTAAATTAAAAAATGTGTAAATGAACACATAATGTAAGTAGATATAAATTGTGACATCAATAACATAAAGTGTAGGGGGGAGAAGCAAAAGTGGAAAGTTATTATATACAAATGAAGTTACATTTGCATCAGATTAAAATAGACTGCTGTATCTAGAAGATATTTTATGTAAGCTCCATGGTAACCACAAAGAAAATATTTGTAGAGTTACACAAAAAGAGAGAGAGAAAGGAATCAAAACATAGCCATACCAAAAATGAGTGAAACACAAAGGAAGGCAATAAGAAAGAAAAGGAGTAAAAAGAACTACAAGACAAATGGAAAACAGTTAACAAAATGGCAAGCATAAATCCTTCAATGTCAATAATTATTTTAAATGTAAGTGGATTCCGCAGCAACTTCTTACTTGACACATCCCCAAAAGCAAGGGAATCAAGAGCAAAAATAAACGATTGGGACCTCATCAAGATTAAAAGCTTCTGCACAGCCAAGGAAACAACCCACAAAACTAATAGGCAACCAACGGAATGGGAAAAGATAGTTGCAAATGACATATCAGATAAAGGGTTAATATCCAGAATCTATAAGGAACTCACCAAACTTCACACCCGAAAAACAGACAACCCAGTGAAGAAATGGGCAGAAGATATGAACAGATACTTCTCCAAAGAGGACATCCAGGTGGCCAACAGACACATGAAGCGATGCTCAGCATTTCTCCTCATCAGGGAAATACAAATCAAAACCACACTGAGATACCACCTCATGCCAGTCAGAGTGGCTAAAACGAGCAAATCAGAGAACTCTAGATGCTGGCGAGGATGTGGAGAAACGGCCACCCTCCTACACTGTTGGTGGGAATGTAAACTGGTACAGCCCCTCTGGAAAACAGTGTGGAGGTTCCTCAGGAAACTAACAATAGAACTCCCCTAGGACCCAGCAATAGCACTGCTAGGAATTTACCCAAGGGATACAGAAATGCTGAGGCATAGGAGCACATGGACCCCAATGTTCATAGCAGCACTCTCCACAATAGCTAAAACATGGAAAGAGCCTAAGTGTCCATCAACAGACGAATGGATCAAGAAGATGTGGTTTATCTATACCATGGAATACTACATGGCAATGAGAAAGAATGAAATCTGGCCATGTGTAGCAACATGGATGGAACTTGAGGGTGTTATGCTGAGCGAAATAAGTCAGGCAGAGAAGGACAAATATCATATGTTTGCACGTATAGGAGGATTAGGAGGAACTTGACGGAGGACCATTGGGGAGAAGAAGGGGGAAATGGTGGGGGAAAGGGAGAGAGGCAAACCATGAGAGACTCTTGAATGCTGACAAAAACTGAGGACTGATGGATGTGGGGGGGAGGGGGGATGGGCATGGAGGAGGGCACTTGTGGGGATGAGCACTGAGTGTTATGTGGAAACTAATTTGACAATAAACTATTTGTAAAAAAAAAAAAAAAAAGAAAGAAAGAAAGAAAGAAAGAAAAAAAAAATAAATGTAAGTGGATTAAACTCCACAATCAAAAAACAGAGTGATGGTTACCAAAGGGAGGTGGGTGGAGGGTGGGGGAAATAGGCGATGGGGATTAAAGAGTTCACTTGTGATGAGCACCAACTGATAAATGGAATTGTTAACTCACCATATTGTCAAGTGAAACTAATAGAACACTTTATGTTATCTAACTAGAAATAAAATTAAAACTTTAAGAAAAGACATAGAATGGCTATATAGATTTTTAAAAAATAAGATCTAACTATATGTTTTCTATAAGAGACTGGCTTTAGATTTAAGGACACATGCAGGCTAAACGTGAAGGATAGAAAAAGATATTTTATGCAAATCGTAACAAAAAAAGACAGCAGGGGTGGATACACTTATATCTGACAAAATAAAGACTTTCAGTCAAAAACTGTGACAAAAGACAAAGAAGAACAATATATAATTATAAAAGAATCAATTCAGCAGGAAGATATAACAATTATAAATATATATGCATTCAATTTCAGAGCACCTAAATATTTGAAGCAAACACTGACAGAACTGAAGGGAGAAATTAACAGCAATATAATAATAGTAGGAGACTTCAATATCCCACTTTCAAAAATGGATAGAACAACTAGACAGACAATCAACAAAGAAACAGCAGACTTGAGGAACACTATAGAACAAATGGATGTAACAGACTTTCTACCGAACACTGTACAGAACATCATTATGACCTGTGTCAAAATTAAGTCAGATGCTTAACCAACTGAGCCATCTAGGTGACCCCCCAAGAATCTTTTCCAAACCCCAAAGGAATGATACTTGAAATCAATAGCAGAAAAAAATGAAAAATTCACAAATACGTGAGAATTAAGCAACATGCTTTTGGCCAACCCTATAGGTCAAAGAAGAAATCAAAAGGGAAAGTAGAAAATATCTTGATGCAGGGGCACCTGGGTGGCTCAGTCAGTTAAGCATCCAACTCTTTATTTTGGCTCAGGTCATAATCTTGCAGTTCATGAGTTCCACGCTAAAAGCAAAGAGCCTGCTTGGGATTCTCTTCCTCTCTCTCAGCCCCTCTCCAGCTCGCTGTTTCTCTCTCAAAATAAATAAACATTTTTAAAAACAGAAAATATATTGGGACTCCTGGGTGAAGTGTCTGACTCTTGATTTCAGCTCAGGTCATGATCTCATGGATCGTGGCTTTGAGCCCAGCATCAGGCTCTGAGCTGCCAGCACAGAGATCACTTTGGATTCTCTCTCTCTGTCACTCCCTGACACACACTCTCTCTCTCTCAAAATAAATAAACTTAAAAAAAAAAAAAAGTCTTACCTTATATGCAATATTCCACAGCTTTACTTTTAAAAAAAAAAGGAAAATACCTTAATACAAATGAAAACAAAAACACAGCACACCAAATTAATGATGCAGCAAATGCTATAATAAGAGGAAAATTCATTTGTGACATATACCCTCATTTAAAAAAAAAAGAAAGACCTCAAATAAATGACCTAACATCATACCTCAAGGAACTAGAAAAAGATCTCATTTCAAAGATAGCAGAAGAAGGAAATTAATAAAATTACAACAGAAACAAATTAAATAAAGAATAGAAAATAGAAAAAAATCAATGAATCCAGGAGTTGGTTTTTGGCAAAGGTCAACAAAATTGACTAAGAAAAAACATAGAGAAGACTCAAATAAATAAAATAAAAAATGACAGGGGAGACATTACAACTGACATCATAAGGGAAAAAAGGATATGAGACTACTATGAACAATTATATACCAACTAAATAACCTATAAGAAATGCAAAAATTCCTAGAAACATAAAATCTACTAAGACTGAGTCATGAAGAAATAGAAAGTTTGAACTGACCAATTACTAGTAAGGAGATTGAATCAGTCAAAAAAAAAAAAAAAAAAAAAAAAAGAATCCCAACAAAGTAATTCCCAGAACCAGTTGGCTTTGCTGGTAAATTCTACTAAGCATGTAAAGAATTAATGCCAATCCCTTTCAAACTCTTCCAAAAAACTGAAAGGAGAAAATACTTCCAAACTCATTTCATGAGGTCAGCATGAACCTGATACAAAGCCACACAGACACCACAAAAAAAAAAAAAAAACAGGTCAATAACCCTGATGAAGATAGATGCAAAAGTCCAAATGACCAAACAGGATTTATCCCTAGGATGCATAGATTAATCAACTATCAAAATCAACTGACATAGCACTCCACATTAACAAATATTTTGGATATTAACCCTTCATCAGGTATGTCACTTACAAATGTCTTCTACCATTCAAGAGATTTTCTTTTTGTTTTATTGAGTATCCTTTGCCATGCAGAAGCCTTTAATTTTGATCTCATCCCAATAGTATATTTTTACCTTTGTTTCCATTACCTTAGAAGATATGTCTAAAAAAGTGTTGCTATAGCCAATGTCAGAGAAATTACTGCCTGGGATCTCTTATAGGGTTTTTATGGTTTGGGGTCTCACATTTAGGTCCTTAATCCATTTTGAGTTTATTTTTGTGCATGGTGTGAGAAAGTGGTCCAGTTCCATTCTTCTACATACAGCTAGCTTTCCAGTTTGTTTCTTGCCATAAGCTTCCTTCATAGAACAGCTTTTGCTTCATCCCAAAGATTTTGGACCACTGTGCTATCATTTTTATTTGTCTTTATGTATTCTTTTATTGCCTCCTTGACTTCTTGGTTGACCCATTCATTGTTTAGTAATATGTTATTTAACCTCCACATATTTGTTTTCTTTCCAGATTTTTTCTTGTGAATCATATCTAGTTTTATATGGTTGTTGTCAGAAAAAATGCATAATATGATATCAATCTTTATGAATTTGTTGAGACTTGATTTGTGATCTATCTATTCTGGAGAATGTTTCATGTGCACTTGAAAAAAATGTGTATTCCACTGGTTTTGGATGGAATGCTCTGAATATATCTGTTAGATCCATCTGGCCCAATATGTCATTCAAAGCCACCGTTTCCTTGTTGATTTTCTTTATGGATCATCTATCCATTGGTGTAAGGGTACTAGATTTTACAATACTAAAATTATTGTATCACCATCAATTTTTTCCCTTATGTCTGCTAATAGTTGCTTTATGTAATTTTAGTGCGCTCACTTTGGGTGCATAAATATTTATAATTGTTATATCTTCTTATTGGATTGCTCCCTTTATGATTTTGTAGTGCCCTTGTTTGTTTTGTTAGTCTTGGCCTTAAAATCTACTTTGTCTGATATAAGTGTCATTATCCCAGCTTTCTTTTCATTCCATTTGCATGATAAATGCTTTTCCATCCTTTCACTTTCAATCTGCATGTGTCTTTAGGTCTGAAATGAGTCTCTTATAGGCAGTATATAGATGATAATTACCCAATTTCTTAAATGGACTAAGAAGTTGAACAGACATTTCTCCAGAGAAGACATACAGATGACCAACATATGTAAGAAAAGATGTTTAATGTCACTAATGATCAGGAAAATGCAAATCAACATCTCTGATCCCTTCCTGACTTACAAGAAGAGCTCAATTGCTATCTTTTTTTCTTTTTATTCTATAAAAGACTTAATTTGAATAAAGGGTTTGATTGTTGCTGGAGGGCATTGATGTTGAAATCCTGTATTGCCAGTTTCTGAATGAGGGAACTTGAGCAATCCCCTTCACTTCCCTTTAACTGCCTTACCAGGACCCGGTAAGATATGTCAAGCACCTAACACAGTGCCCAATCCATAGTAGGTACTCTATGAATGTTGATTCCCCATTTTTCTTATCTCCCTAGAAAATCCTAAAGGCACTGGGTGGTCCTTGATAATAAGACACCATAATGCCAAAGGACAAGACTTTTGCTTTTCTTGCTAAAAGGGACAGCAGTCATCTGGCACCATTCCTCCCTTATTTTTGCCTCACCCACAGACAGGTATAGTGGCGTCTACATTGCAAACACGAAGGAAAGGACAAAAAAGTTACAGAAATGATGCCAACCACATATCTCCATTCTTCTGAATCAGTGGCATTGAATGTTGTATCGGAGTGCCAGTTGGAAACAGGTGGCACACTCAGAAAGTAACTAAGTAGAGTTTAATAAAGGAGCTTCTTACAATGGTATGGACAGGACTAAGGGAACCAAAAGGAATAATGAAACCCCAGGACCCAGCAACACAGAAAAGCCATCATGACCCAAAGCTTGAAAGGGAAAGAGAAAAAGGTGTTATCACAATAGGCCTGAACCAGAAGAGGAAGGAGAGGGGCTGCCTATAGGAGCTGTGGTACTACGTAAAAGATCCAAGCTTCAATTTAACTTGGCTCAGTAGGGAGGAAACCAGGAAAAGAAATATCCCAACTTGTCTGTCTTGCTTGATATTTCCAGCTGTTGCCATCAGTCATACTCAACCTGAAGTCCAAGGGTAAAAGAACCCAGAAGTGTTAAGAAGTAAGATCTGGTGTATTAATCAAGAATATGCAAATCATGACCTGCTGAATGAGTGGGCACAACCACTCACACAGGATTGGAAGGTACCTTCCTCAGCATCCGAATACACTCACACAAAGGAGATAAAGTCATCAGATTTACTGCTTGCAAGTTCCAGAAACAGGGCAGGGGACTGTGGAGGCGTAACAAGCAGGGGGAGAGTAGTTCTCCATCCCAGCAGGAAACAGAGAACAGGGTGGCAGGTACCTATTACTTACAAGGAGGTTGAGACAATGGTCACTAAATTTTGAGGGAGCTCAACCCTAACTGGTTATTTTAAAAGCATCCCAGGCAAAGCAAAGCAGGAACTTGGGATTTTAAGGATAAGCTAAGGTCTTTATCTAAATGTCCAAACTCTGGGTGTGAGCAGGGCTGTCATGCTGTAAAATGCCCAGGCAGAAACTCACTATAGCTCTTTTCTCATTACACCAGGTGATATAGTCCTCAGAGATCAGCCTCCCAGGGCACAAAGAAGGGCAGAGGAAGGTACAAGATGGGCATAGCCAACTATCTCCAAACATTTTATCATACAACACAAATAAATTCTTATTTCTTAAAACCATCATTAGGTTTCCAAACATGCCCTAATTGATAAATCCATCAGAGACAAGCCAATCAAGGGTCTTTGCTTGACAGAGGGTAGCCTGAATTGGGGCTAGTATGGAGTTCTGCTAGAGTTTGGTAGATAGGAATGGAAAATGAAGAGAGAAGAAAAGTCTCAAAGACAAAGATCTTTCTTGTTGGTCAGATGGGATATTAGAAGGAGGAGCAGACTTTAACATAATCTTACAAAACTACTCACATTTAGGGCCCTCTGGTTTTTTTCTGCTGAATTTAAGGTGGCAAGCAAAGGTCAGGTGCATTTTAAGTAGAGATAGTGAAGAGGGAGCTCCAGAAACTGACCCCATGAGCTCGACTCTAATATTACCTCATCTGGGAGACCATAAGTCTGAAGATTTCACAAAGGAAGAGAACTGCCAGATCAGCTCTGGTCTCCTGGACCAGGTCCCCTAGGAACAGCTCTAGGCTTTCAGGTTAAGGGTATCAGTATTAACTTATACTTATCTAGGTCACATAGTAGCTCAGCTGCAGAAAGCAGACTCAGGACCCCCATAGAATGGTTAAAGGTAAGGATATATGTTCAGAAGGTTTTAAATAAGGTTTCCACGACATGGATGACATGAAAATTGAACCATGTGAATAACCATGGTTTCTGCACCTGTCACTAGCTAAATTGCTTGGGAGTATATGTTGGGATTTAAAGGCCAACTTAAATAACACTCCTTTGTCAGGTTTGGAACTGATTGAGAAATAAGAGCTAAGAGACATATATATGGAGATGAACATGTCAGTTTTACTTTTGGTAAATCTGATTGCAGAACAGGGCTTTAAGTCAGTGGTCTTCATGGGCATCCTGAATCAACTTCAGAAATATTCTTCCCTGCTCCACCATTAGCTGAACTGGAAACCATAGACCATCCCTTTAAAAGCAAAGCCTGCCTAGTAGTCTTTCCACATTCCTAGGAAAGGCCCAAATATACCCTCTATGCAGGTGAGTAGTTTTGAGAGAGCTCAGGAGGTTTGAAGGAAGTGATTTCCATTTCTTGGCCTAGATTCACCAATCAGAGAAGTCACTCACTCTGCCTCAGAAAGGAGGAGGTAAGGAAGCATTAGGGGAAGCTCCTTTTGGCAGTGGAGTTTAAGTGGCTCCCCTTCTGTTGACCATTATGACAGGGATGGGTGTGGTGGGGGGAAGGCATTTTCCCTACAATATGGAAAAGTTCAAAGTCAGATCCTCACAAGGAATAATACCAGGGCTTCATGGCTGAAATTTTGTTCTCATCATAATCAGGTGGAGTTCATTTTACCAAGATTAGCACAAGCAAATGGATGGCCAGGTTTTTAAGACAGGGAGGAACCTATGTTTATATCAATGCATTAGTCTGTATCATAAATGGGTAACTGACTTGGAGAGCACTACAAGTTGAGTCAGGGGAAGTATACTTAGGTTATAAAAGGCTTCCTAGACAACCACAGTCCACTGGGACAGCCAATAGTTTCGCAGTAGGTCTATGGGGGGAACATTTGAGAAGTGACTGGAGGACTGACAGAAGCACCAAACATATTCCATGTCACCCGCCATCCCCACCCCAGAGTGACACCAACCAGAAGTTAACTGATGGGCTTCTTCTCAGGGGCTGCCTGTCCTTTGACTTCCCCTCACTACTGTTGTCAAGGGACAGTGGGCTTATGTGAGTGCCTGATGAGGGTGACAGTCTTGGCATGTACTTGGAAAGATGCCTGTTCCTTCTGTGGGAGTAAGTTTTGTGTTAAGAGTTAGTCACAAATCTATACAAAGCAAGAAAATTAATAATTGAACAATGCTAACAAAGTCCTTATCAGAAAGCAAATGTTAAAAGCTTCCATGATTTCTTATTAATGACACGTTTCTATACTTCTACTCACCTACTTACCTATCAGCCCCCCAGGAGGAATTAAATTATGGTGGAAAATGAATGGGATGTAGTAGATTGTCCTCGATGGGTAATTCCAGCCAGGGCCTGCCATTGTTCTGTTTACTGTTGAGGCCAGCGGACTGCCTATAGAAGTGTCACATGGAGGGAATTCATCAGCCCAGGACCTGGGCCAATGTGAAACTAGACCCAGCTCACAAAGTTGTCATTTGTCTTCTCTGATATCACTCTACCACCAATAACTTGCTTTACCCCCCTCCTCCCGGCCAAGGAGGCTCTCATCTTTCCCCAGTAGGGGATCCTGTGTTGCACATATAAGCCCATTTTTCTGCTTTCCTAGCACCACGTAATCTTGAGCATGTTTCCAGCTGGATCTGGGATTTCCATCAGCCCGGGTCAGGACTTAGGTCCTAAGGGTCTAATTCTCAGTCTCTGGGGAGATTTCTAGCACATAGGAAGAACTGAGTTGCCATGAGCTCTTTCAGCTTGTCCAAGGTTCCTATGCTTAGCTGAAATATTTCTTTCAGAAAATAATCAATTTTTACATTGCAGCTGCTAATTTGGAGATTAGAAGTAGTCTTTGCCACTCTTATTATAGTGATTTCCATGGGTTCTCATAGCCTAGAACACAAACAAACCTTCCATGGAGTTTCCAACTTTTTATTTTCTTAAATAAGAATAATTTTTAAAATAGCTGCCATTTTCCTGTCACTATATTTTGTGAAAGAAAGTATATTTCATCAGAATCACAGAATGAAGGATATTCCTTTAAACTGACTAAATTTAGCCTTATGGGAAAAGAAGCAATATTATCTATCGTTGCTAAATTTTACTGAAAGCCAATGAAAACTTTGTTATAGTCTGGTTCCTGTGAACCACGGCTCTTCAACATTAGGTTAAAAGTACACAGATAATATAGAATACAAATGACTATTTAAACATAGGAGGAAGCAGAACTAATAATATACATTTTTATTCAGACAACTTATTTACAAAACCTAGACTCACATCAAAATACTTACAAAGCACTAGTGGGAGGGAAGCTGCTTCATAAGGAAGACAAAATTATAATTTTTTTACAAGGAGAAATTATACTACAGTACAAACTCAAATAAAAGCTAAAAACCAATTCTAAGGCTGCGCATTAAAACGAACAGCATGCATAAAATTGAAAGGGCACAGTTAGCAATAAATTTTCTTCATTATAAAGCCAATGTTTTTACAGTTGGCAGAAGCAGATTTGGGCTAGCAAAATTTTCAATAAATTAAAGTAAAGCAGCTGAAAATGAATAGAGAAACAGGGCTAGCAAGGTCCTTTTCAGAAAGCATGTTTTGAGAGCCTACACAATTTGATGTTTATTTATCTTAATAAATATATTCTCCTCTGACACCCCTCCCAATTCTTCCCTTCTCTCCGACAGGAAATACCCATCCATCAGCTCCTAAAAGAAATTTATCTGTAGTGGAGGATGAATCACAGTTGTATCATTAAGACTATGGCCTCATCCCTAGAATATTAGTGCTGCAAAACAGTACAACAGTGACTGGTTCAAAAAATGTTCTGGAAGGTCCTTTTAGGTACAGAAAGATGGAAAGTTTTACTTTAAACTCAGAAGTAAATTATTCAGAATTAATGGTTCTGTGAACATACATTTAGTCAATAAATATTAATAGGCATTGTAGGGCATTCGAAAGTGAACAAGACACAGTCTCAGCCCTCCAAGAACTCAAATGTAGCAGTTAAATGATACACAGTCCTCCTTGGAGGCCATTAGAGTAGCCCCAGCACTGGGCTACCACACTGGCAGATCGGACCTGTACTGAGGACAACAACGAAGGGCCACCAATAAAATAATTTCTTTAAATTGCATCTTTCATTGTATCTAGTTTTACTTTCAGAAAATCCAGAAAGAGTTTAGTTTAATTAAAGCTCTTTTCCAGCAAAATCATAAACAATGGAAGGGAGTAACTGTACCTTGCACAGGACATCTGTATTATACATCAGTCCTTCATGTGTAATTTCTCACTGATATTACTTGCTGCCATGCCACATTTGGTTATGAACCATCATATTCACAACCATGTCATTGATAAGTCAAAAAGACACTTTGGCTTCCACTTTGGAATATTACCATGTGATTCTTATATAACCATTTTTTAAAAAGAGACACTCTATTACTTTACTGTCCCAAGAGAGGACAAAGAGAAGAGAAAAACCTTTAAATGTTTCATAAAGAGAAACTTTCTCCTTCCTTCAGCGGCTAGCCTCCCAGATATGGATGTGAATTAATGGAGCTGGATGTAGATACTGATGTTGGTTCCCTTCCCAGGACCAGCTAAGACAAGATCTCTAAAAGTGAGCCAAGCAAGGCATCACCATTTTCAATTTTTTTGGATATTTTTTTTAATTTATTTTTGAGAGAGAGAGAGAGACAGCGTGAGCAGGGGAGGGTCAGAGAGAGAGGGAGACACAGAATCTGAAGACAGGCTCCAGGCTCTGAGTGGTCTGCACAGATCCCTACGTGGGGCTCGAACCCATGAACCGTGAGATCATGACCTGAGCCGAAGCCGGAAGCTCAACGACTGAGCCACCCAGGCGCCCCTGCATCACTATTTTAAAAGCTCCCCTGATGATTCTAAAGTGCAACCAATGTTAAGAATCAGTGTGATATTGAAGGTTCCTCTACCCTACACATCCCTTTTGTCAAGTTCACTCTGATTTGGCAATAGGTTGTTTTGACTTTGCCTAGTATATTCTCCCAATTCCATAAAGTTCAGTGCCAACATTTTTAAGGTTGAGAATGATCACAAAAATATTTTGTTGCTTTATTATTCTGTAATATACTTATAGTGAATGTAATGTTCATGGGACTGTAATAATGGGGAAGTGTCCAGACTTTTTACAGTTCACATGCAATGTAATCTGTCTTAATAGAACTTTTCACTTTAAGTGGCACTTCCCTAAAATGAAATCTTGGCCAACCTTTCTTTTATTTCATTCCTCCCACCTGCTGCTGTGCATAACCCAGCGTTACGTTGATATTGAACAAATGATTTTTAAATCATTTTTCAAGTTAAAAAAATTAAAATTAGGGTATGAAACTCATTGTACCCAAAGTGATTCTCTTATTTTCCAATAACTGCTTAAAACTAGATACTTCATCTTCCTTTATTTTTTATTCCTTATCCTTTATTCATTCATTCACTCACTCAACAAGCTAAGAACAATGTGTCCATGTTTTAGATACCTGTGAGCTAGCCAAAAAAAAATGGAGAGATAAAGAAACAGCTAAACCCCACTCTCTCTGTTTTATCTACATGGCCTGATTAACTTGAACACAGCATTGACCTTTAAAAAAGAGAAGGATAGAAACCTTCATATCTACAGTGAAAAAAGAATGAGATGACACTAACATGTGTCCCTCCCTTTTTTTATCCCATCCAGGAAATGCACAGCTGATCAAGGATGTGGTATTAGCAACTCCTCTAAAACATTGCTTCCTTTCCTCGCTCACCCAACCCAGGATCCAACTGAGGGAGCATCAGAGGTATGGAAGATCCACTTAGGTCTTCTAGCATCACTCAAGCAAAATGGGTATACCTAACATCACCGTGGTAACTCATGGCTTAGGGGTCTATCCTTGTAAGGCACCTCCCCCCTGGTATTTATCAGAAGCACAGTCTCTCCCCATTGGTCCACCTCTTCTAGACTGTTACATCAAGGAAGAGAGATTCTTATTTCATTGTATATATTTTTTTCCTAATGTCTTATTAAAAGCAGAAGAGGCACCTGTGTGGCTCAGTCAGTTGAGCATCTGACTCTTGATTTTGGCTCACATCATGATCCCAGGGTCATGGGATTAAGTCCTGCATCAGGCTCAGCACTGAGAATGGAGCCTGCTTAAGATTCTGTCTCTCCCTCTGTCCCCCACTCTCTCTCTAAAATAAAATAAAATTTTTAAAAAACCATTTTAAAAGCAGAAGACTATTGTCTCAACTGTCTTATGTTGTTAGCAGACAAAATTTACTAATACTAAAATTTAAAACATTTAATTGTAACATAAATACTAAAAATTAAAACTAAAAGACAAAGCTTAGCAATGCTAAAAAAAAAAGTACTACAATAGTTTAGTGATATTGAAAATTAAAACATTCTTGTTGTCAGGTCTTGGGATTAATTGTTTCATTCTTGTAGCACAAAACAATTTAGCACTTGTTTTATTTTTCTTGCCCCTCAGGCTGAGATAATCACAGGCAGAAACTGAGAAATCCTTTATCCAGGTAGATGCTAGACATAAATAGATATCAGAGAACAGGATAGACAAAGCCCTCTCCTCATGGAGCCTGGAAACCAAGAGTTCCTTATCCTTCCTCCTTCCTTGTTCCTCACATCGCTCAGGGTTGAGCGTTCTGAGTCTGCCGCCCAGATCCACTCCCCTTCATGCTCTCCCATTGCCTCATTTTAGGCATCATCATCCCCTGGCTGGACTGTGGTAATGACAATTGATAAATGCTAACTGTTCTAATCATGAGTCTGAATTATCATCATCTGACTACCTTTTTCCTTATAAAAGACATATATTGAGAATTTTGTTTGGGCACAAGGAATACCATAGGACTAAAAAGGGAAGAAGGATAATAAATAGGTGAATGTACTTTAGGGAAAAAAATGGCCTATTGGAGCACCTGGGTGGCTCAGTTGGTTAAATGTCTGACTTCAGCTCAGGTCATGATCTCACAGTTTGTGAGTCCGAGCCCTGCATTGGGCTCTGTGCTGACAGTTCAGAGCCTGGAGCCTGTTTCGGATGCTGTGTCTTCTTCTCTCTCTACTTCTTCTCTACTCACACTCTGTCTCTCTCTCTCTCTCTCTCAAAAATAAAAAAGTTTTTAAAAAAAGAAAAATGGCCTATTAAATGATTCCTTTATTGCTGAAGCCTTTGCCCTATAGCCAAATCTGCAAATCTAGAAGACAGAGGGAAAGACATAGAGAAATAGTATGTTTCAATGGGAACTATAAATAATTCAAAGTTCAGAATCTAGTCAAGTGCCATGCACACATTGGTATTTAAGCATACAATCCCACCTTGTTCAAGAAAACTCAAAGTAGACACTTCTGGGTTTTTTATAAATTTGGTATGATTTTGAATAAAAATATGCTAGAAGCAATAGTTCAAAACAGGAAAATATAACCAAAATGTTTTTACCCTTAATTTTCACAAAATAAATTTGTCCTCATATCTCAAAGCCTAATTTATCAACAGGGATGACATTCTCCAAAGGGAAGATAATTCAATAGTACTTGAAGTTCTAGCTAATGCATTAAGGCAGGAAAAGAGAATAAAAGGTACACAGATTGGGAAAGAAAAACCAAAGTTATCTTTGTACACAGATGTCATGATGTAACTATGTAGGATATCCCATAAACTCAAAAAGAAAGTCTCCTACAACTAGAAAGCAATTATACCAAGTTTGCAGGATACAAGGTTAATATGCAAAAGTCAATTGCTTTCCTATACACCAGCACTAAACAATTAGAATTGAAAATTGAAAACATAATACCTTTATATTACCACCAAAAAAATGAAATACTTAAATATAAATATAACAAAGCTATGTGTGGGATCTGCATGAGGAAAACTAAAAAAATCTGATGAAAGAAATAAAAGATAAGGAGAGGTATTCCGTGTTCACTGATTGGAAGTCACCACGAATATTGTTAAGATGCCAGTTCTTCCCAATTTGATCTATAGACTCATGTAATCCCAATAAAAATCCCAGCAAGCTATGTTGTGGATGTGCACAAACTGATTCCAAAGCTTCTATGGAAAAATAAGACTCAAAAGAGCCAACACAACGCTTAATAAAAACAACAATGTTGGAGGTACTACCCAACTTCAAAACTTACTTTATAGCTACCATACTCAAGACAACATGGCACTGGCAAAACAGTAGACAAACAGATTAATGGAACGAAATAGAGAATCCAGAAATAGACACATACAGCCAACTGGTATCCAACAAAGGAGGAAATCCAGTTCAAAAAAGGAAGAACATCGTTCAACAAATGGTGCTGGAACAATTACACTCCCATATGTAGAAAGACAAATCTAGATGCAGATGTTACACCTTTCACAAAAAATAACTCAAAAGTGATCATAGGTCTAAATGAAAAATGCAAATTATAAAACTTCTTGGGGATAACATAGGAGACAATCTAGGTTGGGTCTGCGTTGATGTTGGGTTTGGCAATAAGCTTTTGGGCACAACACCCAAAGCATGATTTATAAAAGAAAAAAGCATTTACTCAACTGAGCTGAAAACTTACATCCAAATAAAAACCTGCACACAAATCGTTATATTAGTGTTCTTCATAATCACAACAGACTGGAAGCCACCAAACATGTCTTTCAATAGGTGCGTGTATAAACAAACTGATACAACAATACAATAAAACACTATTCAACAGTAAGAAAAAATTATCTCTCAAGACATGAAAAGGCATGGAGGAAACCTAAATTATATCACTAAACTGTCTTAAAAGGCTATATACCATATCATTCCAATTGTGTGACATTCTGGAAAAGACAATACTATAGAGACAGTAAAAAGAAAATTGTTGCCAGGGGTTAGGAGAAGAGGGTAGAGGGTAGAAAAGGTGGAGCACAGGGGATTTGTAGAGAGGTAGGGGAGTGAAACTCTTCTGTATGATACTGAAATGGTGGATACATGACATTATGTATCTGTCAAGACTTACAGAACTCTACAAACATAAAAAATAAACTTTAATGTATGCAAATTTTTAAAAACACATTTAGGAAGTGGGGGGTAGTGATTCCAGGAAGAGACAAGTGACAAGAGAATCTAACTAACCATATTACAAATGTATGAAACAACCTCACTGAAGGGGTGGGTTGACAGGTTCTGACCCAAGTAACTTTGGAAAAGAATGAAGTCTGCAAGATTAAATGCAAAAAGAACTGCAAATAAACACTCTACTCTAATTGATAAAGTTGTTTCTCATGTACAGTACTAAAAATTCTGATAGTTATACCTATATATAGATATAGATTAGATATAGAGATAGAGATAGAGATAGAGATTAGATACAGAGATAGATAGATAGATACATACATACATACATACATATATACATACATACATACTGGAATTTAACAAGTAATTGGATGGTGGATGGTGGGAAACACATTTATCACTATTAAAGTAGGAATTTACAGATAAGCTACAGGAGGAGACTAGAATAATCCATGTGGTGATCCATTAGAGTCTGAAACACCAGTAAGAACTCACATTTAACTTAATACAGATATAGTTACACATAGAAATATTTATAGATATGTAGATATACATGAGTTAGTATACACACATATATTTCTTTGCTAGTCAGCTGAAAGGGCATAAAAGAAAAGATAACCTAGTAGCAAAAAATACACCTACTTCCCAGATGAACCAGGGCTCCTTAAGAAATGATCAACTGAAGGAGTGCCTGGGTGACTCAGTCGGTTAACTGTCTGACTCTTAATTTCAGCTCAGGTCATGATCTATATCATGGTTCACGAGATCGAACTCTGCGCTGACAGTGTGGAGCCTGCTTGGGATTCTCTCCCATTCTTTCTGCCTGACCCCCCACCACCTCATTCTCTTTCTCTCAAAATAAATAAAACACATTTAGAAAAAAGAAATTATCAATTCAAGATAGAAAACATACAAGATGAGCCTGGAATATCTTGTAGTGACATAAAGTAAGAAAGTGCTCAAACGCACACAATGATGGAGTTACAAGGACATAGGAGTTGAGTGCCTGGGTGGCTCAGTTGGTTAAGCGTCCACTTCTTGGTTTTGGCTTTGGTCATGACCTCATGGTTCATGAGTTCAAGCCCTGCAGAAGGCTCTGTGAGGACAGTGTAGAGCTTGCTTTGAATTCTCTGTCCCCCATTCTCTCTGTCCCTTCCCTGTTGATGTTCTCTCTCTCTCAAAAGTAAATAAATAACAATTTTTTAAAAGGGACCCAGGAGCCCAGTGAAAGACTTCTCAACATCCAAAACTGGAACAATTTGAACAAAAATAAAGTGTTATTATATTATAACCTAAATTATTTTTAAAATCTACAAGTCGATACCAACACAAATAGTTGAATAAATATATGAGGGAAAAGAGATAAATCTCTTATGCAAAAGAATTCCAAATAAATGATGTAGATACTTCACTCTAGAAAAAGGGAAGTATAGGGGCGCCTGGGTGGCTTAGTCGGTTAAGCGTCCGACTTTCGCTTAGGTCATGATCTCGCGGTTTGTGGGTTCGAACCCCGCATCAGGCTCTGTGCTGACTGCCAGCTCAGAGCCTGGAGCCTGTTTCAGAGTCTGTGACTCCCTCTCTCTCTGACCCTCCCCTGCTCACGCTGTCTCTCTCTCTCTCTCTCCTAGAAGTAAATAAAAACATTTTTAAAAAAATAGAAAAAGGGAAGTATAATTCCTTTAAGTATGTGCTGCACAGAGTGACTTCTTTCCAAAGCCTATAGCATGGGAAAGGGAGGAAGGAACTAACTTTATGGCAAAGAAACCTGATAAACACAGGTGGTCAAATTCAACATCAACATCATAAGTCATGTTGATAGCATGTCTCCTTGATAAGAGGTGATGAAATGGGACTTTTACCTTTGTGATCTTCCTCCCCCTAACTCATAATTCCAGTTGAATCATGAGAAAAACATATTACAAAGAGAGAAATCCTATAATACATATGACCGGAATTCCTCAAAACTGTAAAGATCATCATAAAAGGAAAATATGAGAATAAGGAGGACATTTGTCATGTTGAGCACTGAGTGTTATATGTAAGTGATGAATCATTAAATTCTACTTCTGAAAACAATATTACACTATATGTTAACTAACTAAAATTTAAATAAAAATTTGGAAAAAAAAAAAAAAGGAGAAAAATATGAGAATCTATCATAGCTAAGAGGAGCCTAGAGAGACATGACAAGTAAACGTAATGTGATATCCTCGATGGGACGGGATCCTGGAACAGGAAAAGGACATTGAGTAAAAACTGCATGAAATCTGAAAAAACAATGGACAATATATTGCTATATCAATGTTGTTCAATGTATCAATATGGGTTCAATATATCTATAGTGGTTCATTAATTATAAGGTAATAATGTATCAATGTGATCAATTTGATCAATGTATCAGTATTATAATGATGTATTAATGTTGGTTCATTGGTAGATTAATTGCAACAAATGTACCGTGCTAATACTAAATGTTAATAAGGAAACTGTGCAGGAAGAAGGGGATATATGGGAACTCTCCATACTTTCCGCTCAACTTTTCTATAAATCTAAAGCTGTTTTTAAAAGAAGTTGCTTGGGCACCTAGGTGGTTCAGTCAGTTAAGCGGCCAACTTCGGCTCAGGTCATGATCTCACCGTTCGTGGGTTCAAGCACTGCGTCGGTATCTGTGCTGACAGCTAGCTCAGAGCCTGAAGCCTGCTTTGGATTCCGTGTCTCCCTTTCTCTCTGACCCTCCCCTGCTCACGCTGTCTCTCTCTCAGGAATAAGTAAAACATTAAAAAATAATAATAAATAAATAACTAATAAAAGAAGTTGCTTAATGTTTATTTAGTTTTGAGGGGAGGGAGGGGCAGAGAGAGAGGGAGACACAGAATCCAAAGCAGGTGTGGGGCTTGAACTCAGGAACAGTGAGATCATGACCAGAGCTGAAGTCAGATGCCCAACCGAGTCACCCAGATGTCCCTAGAGGTGTTTTTAAAAATAACACTTACTAATTTTTGAGAGGTTCTTCTAAGGCTTTATTCACTTCTGTGTGAAATCACTTTCTCATCTATATGTTAAAGCCTCCATTGGAATTGGCCACTGAATCTATATGCCCGTATCAGGGGAGAAAGCATTTATAGCACAGAATACTGAACCACAAAGGGTTTGGCTGGGGGCTGGGCAGTGTGAACATTCTGAGGGAATGTGGACATCAGGAAAAGAGATGAGACACAAGAAACATCTCAAAACTGTGCTGGGGCCACAGATATGAAAGTTCTCTGTTTTTAAATGTAAAATAATTAATAAAATATAAGGCAATATACAAAAAATCATTTTGAAAGAGCAAATAGTCTCTCTCCTGTGTAACTAGGAGGAAAAACTCATTTGCCAGCTACTTACTGAGTAGCTGAGGCCTGTTCACCTTCTCCTCTCCCCTCTCCGTCCTCATTGAGTGGGAGTCCTCTGCGCTATCCCTGATACTATTACCCAGTGGCCGCCTTTTTTATTTTTTGCAACTGCTAGTTTTGCAATCTTTCAATAATCAAGTAAAAAATAAAAATCTCTAGGGTTATAGTTATTCTACTTAGCAATAAGCTCTGAGCCAGTTAAGTCAGGAAAATTCAACAAATATTTCTTAGACACTGTTTGCAAACATTTTCCTGCTGTGGAAGATACAAAGGCATGTAAAGCACAACTTGTGACCTCAAGTTTAGCATTTAATGAAAGAGGTGAGTTGACCTCAAAAAAGTCTTTTGTGTTATAAACCTAAGGAACTACAGAAATTAACTTTATTAACAGAAACAAGAAGTCTTTTCAAAGGATTCATTTTTGGGATGAGCACTGGGTGTTATATGGAAACCAACTTGACAATAAACTATACTAAAAAATAAAATAAAATAAAATAAAATAAAACAGTAAAAGGAAAGAAGTAAATAAACAGGATTCATTTTTGGAGGAAGGTATTTTGAATGTCCTGAATTTCAATGTTAGTGAAGAGGCTGGGCTAGAATATAGATATGGAAATTTTGTCAGATACCTTATTTTCCCATCCAAATCTACTCTCCACCTGTTTTCACCCTGCTTTCTGCTCTAGGAGCCCAACATGTGCAGATGAACATGGATCATGGAACCCTTTGGCCTCACCTTGGGTTCTGTCAGCAGGAGACAAGAGGGGGATAAAAAGTGACGTTACAGTGTTTATTCCCCAGGCTCCTTCCCTGTGAGGTTGCCTCAGATGGGCCATGCCCCTCACAGAAGGTCATCACTACTCTATCTATTCCCCTCCCTCTTTCTGGATTCCAGTAACCTCTCCTGCCTCTGTTTCTTCAGACTTGAAGGATTACAGGGACACTTACACTAGCCCCAAATTCCTACACCACTAAGGTTCCCTAGACTCCACTCACACCTTCATAAGTTCTTTCATAAGTAAACTCTCCTAGAATCATCCTAATTGGAGTATGCCTTTGGTTTTCTCTTGGGACTCTGACAGAATCAAGAGTTTCTGAATAAATAATACTTGCCCCCCACACAGGAGAACGCAAGACAATCACCAGAGAAAAGATCACTTGGGAATCCTTTATATCTCAAGAGGAAAAAGAAGCCACAACAAAGGAAACCGACTGTGAGAGAGACATGGAGAGAAAAGGATATAGGTCAAACAGTGTGTAGACTTGGGCCAATCTCCGTCCTGGCCCACTCATTCAAAGAGATGTGATGATAAGAGTCATAAGAAGGTGAGTGAAGATGAAGATGGCTATTTTGAGACTTGTTGCCTGAATCTACATCTTTTCAAATTATACCTACTCTAATTTCTCTTACAGAGTGCTTGAGCAGAGACTTAGTGGCCTAGTATGGCCCTCCCATCATCAGTCACCAGCCACTGCCAGTCACCACCCACCCACCAGGCACACCAGTCAGCCACCCTCAGTCTTGCCATCCTACTCTTCTATAGTGACTCCGCTGATGGATAGAAGGGCTTATTCCCCAGCTGCCGAGAGTCCTGACAGCTGAAAATCCTCAGCAGACAGCCCTTTGTGGAATTTTCTCTGTAATCATTATTACTGAAAATTGCTAGGCCAGTTAGAGAATGCTTCAATGTTCTATGTGATGGTTCTGTCTATGAATTGATTTTTCAGTCTAAGTGCATGGGATTTGGTGAGTAGAAGTTGATGCCCCGAATTTCATTAGAACACAGATTTTCCAGTTAATTGCTAAGTCATACAATAGGAATCAGAGCTTTCATTGCTTTAAGTTGTTTAACTGGAAGTGTAAAATGATTCACTTCCAGAATATCTGACCTCAATCTATGCCTTCATAAGAGAAACATTTCTATTTCTAATACCAGATAATTTCTGCACCTGCCAAAGACCAAGTATCCTTAAAAACTCTCCCTAGTATTTTAGATAAACACTGTTCTAATGATAATACATATAAAAATGTTGACTTATCTGACATTGATATGTCACTGAATGATATCAAACAAAAAATAATCAGAAGTTTTAAGTCTTTAATTTGGGGCGCCTGGGTGGCTTAGTCGGTTAAGCGTCCGACTTTCGCTTAGGTCATGATCTCGCGGTTCATGGGTTCGAGCCCCGTGTCGGGCTCTGTGCTGACTGCCAGCTCAGAGCCTGGAGCCTGTTTCAGTCTATGACTCCCTCTCTCTCTGGCCCTCCCCTGTTCATGCTGTCTCTCTCTCTCTCTCCTAGAAATAAATAAAAAACATTTTTAAAAAGTCTTTAATTCATATATTTATCCTTAAATAACTCAAGCATGATTTAACCTGAAACTCATAATCATTTATTAAGTACCCACTCTGAGCCAGGAAGCACGTAGGCATTTTATCCTCATGCGTGCATTCACTTAAAAATAGTTATTACTTCTGGGGTGTCTGGGTGGCTCAATTGGATAAGCATCTGACTTCAGCTCAGGTTGTGATCTTATAGTTCGTGGGTTGGAGTCCTGCATCAGGCTCTCTGCTGACAGCTCAGAGCCTGGATCCTACTTCAGATTCTGTGTATCCCTCTATTCTCTCTCTGTCTCTCTCTCTCTCTCTCTCTTTCTTTCTGCCCCTCTCCCACTTGTACTGTCTCTCTCTCTCAAAAATTAATAAACATTACAAAAAAATTTTTAAATAGGTATTACTTCTTCATCCTAATTAAAAAAAAAAACTTTGGGGTTATTAATTTTTCACTATTTTTTTGTACTTTCAGTAAATATTTATTGACTACCCACTCTGTATAAGGCTCTGTGCTAGGAACTGGGTTGCATAAGGTGAAAAGAACACGCACAATCCCTGTACATCTGGAGCTTCTTTGTGAAAGTGACCAACAGTATTAAATATCACACAGTTAAGTGTATAGCTGTGATAAGTGATATGAAGGAAAAGTATATCTTGCTGAGAGATGAAGAAAATAAGGGTCTGAGAGATTGAGCAATGTTCTGGCATGCTGCCCCCCTTCGTTAGTGCTTGATCTGCTTCATCGCATTATGGTTGTAGCCGGGCTTTCCCAAAGAGCCCTGCCCTCACCAGCAGCAGCCTGCTGCCCTTCTGTGGGAGGACACCTACCCACCGCTGCTTTGCACACACCAGGACTCAAGCAGCTAGTTTATCAGCCTTACTTCTGAAGCACGATTAAATTGGAGAAAGTGTCACCTCTCAGGGCAACATATCTGGCCCCAGGACAATAATCTGCCACAGTGGTTTGGAGTTCCTCTTAAAACAGCCCTGCCATACTGAAAATCCCAGGAGCACATTAGATTACCCCTTCCAAAGCAGTCTTCACTTTATGGCTTATATTACAGCTGTCTGTGCCCATGAACCTATTCATCTTTGCAGCCCCACCTAGAGGCACTTATCTAAATAAATCTCTGGTGATAGAAAGAAAGAGAAAGAGAAAAGAGAGAGGAGTGCCAAACTGACAAATGCAAATATTCCCACAATTATAGGTAAACAAGGAATAAAAGGTACTATAACAACAGGGAGAGTAACTTTCAGGAGAAAAATCAGCAAAAATCGAATATCAATATTTCTATTCTGAAACACTTATAAACTAATTAAGATGTAATTAATGTGCAGTAGATAGCATAAATGCTAACTATACATACACAGAGATATTCCTCCATTGTCCATCAGCATCTTTGTAACTGATGGGTGTGAAAAATACAATAATGAGGTTAATTTTGTAAATGCTCTAATATTCCTCAAAAATAAAACCTAGTCTTCACTATTTTCAGCTTTGCCAGGTAAGTTACATATCTTATCTAATATGACTGTTTAGGCTAGAAACCATCTTTCCTACAGCAAATTGCCTAGTCTGACCATGATACTGAACAGATAAGACTGGCATTCAGAGCATGTGTGGTCTAATGGGCACCTGTTATAAAGCATTCTGCCACATCCTAGACCTGGCAAACAAACTAAGGATCAGGAAAATCATGATAACATACAATGCATATCATTAGGATGCTATAGGATGTTACACTTGTCCCCAATACATAAAAGTATTATTAAATCATAATGAATTCCATGAAGAACAGAAAAAATTATCAGCACTTCCTCTGAGTGGCCCAGGTTCATGATTTGTTCGTGTGAACATTTCCCAACGTATAAACTTGTGAATACTAACTTGGATGACCTTAAAGACTTAGAAATGAAGGCTCTAAACAAGTAGCAAGAGTTTCTATTACTTTTATAGAATTTCTTGATAGTTTCCTGGTGAGGAAGAATAGAGTACTAATCATTAAATTATTTTGACCCACATCCATTTGAAACTAGAGGTTATAAATCTGTGTCAGGCTGTGAAGACTTTGCCATCTGTTCTAGTCACTCATGGAAGAATAAAAAATGCAATCACAAAATTGGTACCTTAATGAATATTTAGTTTAATAGGAAAGAAAAATGGAACTTTGGTTTCTGAAATTTTCTTCTAATAAAGTACAATTTGAAATGTGGTACCAACATCATAACTTGTCACAATTTCCTGACATTTGTTTGAGGCTTTACTTATAAATTAGGTTTTGATTTAGTAGACAGCAGAAAAATTTAGGCTTCAGAATTAAAACAAACAACTACAACAAAAAATTCCCATTACACGCTCTATGATCACCTTAAGTGCTCCAAGTATTGATGTTATCAAGGTGGGAACCCAACCCAACAGCAACTCAACCCAGAAGACCCCTTAATGGGTGCTCCATGCAAACTGACTCCAATATGAAGATGACACCTCTGGGTAGAAAACGAAATTCTTTCTCCCCACAGCCAAGGAAATTCTTTCTTCCTTAGTCTCAATCTGGAAAATATAGTTTTGAGAAGGATTCTGAAGCCTCATCTCAGCTTGAGGGAGAGGTTGATAACTAATTGTCACTATCTCCCTTGGTCATGAAATGCCAGGGATGTGACAAATAAGAGTTCTGCCCATTATGCCATTTCTGATCTTTTTCCAGAGGAGCTCTTCTGTCCTTTGATGACTTAACCCTCAGAGATAACACTTTCTTGTCCTAGCTGCTAAGAATCACTGGTGAAAAAAAAAATCATCATTCCTTTGGTCCCTACTCTTGAAGTTTATTTTGGTGTTCATATAGGAAAAGAAAAAAAAAAATCTCCCATTAAAATGTTATAAGCTTAAAAAGTGGGATAAAATCTAGTAATATCTCCTAATTAGGAAAAATGCCATAAACACCGAGGAATGCCACCAACTGTGTGAAGTACAGAAAGAGGAGAAATATGCATGACATCCACATAGTTATCTCAATCTTCATAATTCTTCAAAGAAGTTATTATCCTCATTTTACAGTTGAAGAAACAGAAGCTCAGAGATATTAAATAAATTCTTTAATGTCTCAAAGCTAAAGTATGTGTCTAGGTCTATTAGTGACCAAATTACAGACAGCTGGGTGAGTCACACACAAGATTTGGGAAATATTTTTGGCAATATGATAGCCCATGGAAGCCGGGTTATACTAGTACCAGTGTAGTAACACAAGTTTTAATAGTATTCCCTTGACTTCTCCCAAGGAACTAAATGTTTCCTTCTTAGATCTTTTCACATTCTTCTGTTCACTCGTCACCTGCCTAATTCATTCTGGCCCTTTAGGACTCAGCTTAAATAGCATTTCCTCCAGAAAATCATCCATAAGTTTCCAAAAATACACCTGTAGAATCCAGTAGTTATCTCTGTCACCATTTGGATAATTGTCTTTTCTGTATTCTTCATTATATTCCTTAAGGACATGTTCATGCCTTCTTTGCCCTGGTATCTTTAGGCCTAATATAATGCCTAGCCTGTAATAAACGTTCACTATTTGTTGAAGGTAATTAAGGAAAGAGGTAACATGTTGTTGTTATTTTTTTTAATGTTTTTTTTTTTATTTATTTCTAGGAGAGAGAGAGAGAGACAGCGTGAGCAGGGGAGGGTCAGAGAGAGAGGGAGTCACAGACTAGAACAGGCTCCAGGCTATGAGCTGGCAGTCAGCACAGAGCCTGACGCGGGGCTCGAATCCACAAACCGCGAGATCATGACCTAAGCGAAAGTAGGACGCTTAACCGACTAAGCCACCCAGGCGCCCCAAGAGGTAACATGTTTTAATCTCAGTATCTGTGCAAAGTATTGCCAACCCAAATAATATAGTAACTAATGATTCCTAAAAACTGGAATGGAATTACTTATGTAATGAGTATTAGTTCATAATGTAGAGAGTGCCCCAAGCCTCTTTTCAATATATAGGGCCTTTGGGGGTCCTGTAGTTACCTAAAAGAAGGCCAAGTATTAGTCAAGCTCATAGAACTCTAGAGGAGTTTATTGGTACCATGAGCCCCATAACACAATGAGAGCTAGGTATGAATACCATCGGCCAAACGCTAAAATGATCCTTTATGAAAAAGAAAAGAAGACCTCTTCTTCTAGTCTCAAATTTAATTTTTTTCCTACCTCCAACTCTCTCCCACCATGATAAACCACTTTCATACTACAAGGGGTTAGGAGAAAGAGATGTCATCATTGTAACTAGACTGAAATTTCACTCACAACAGCCTCCACTACTCAGCAAAAACAGAGTATATGTTGTTTTCAATGGACATGATCTCTCTCATAAGCCCCTGTGTACTGGAATATAGTCTAATCTCAGTTAAAATGTCATCCAATTTAATAAATAAAGCAATCTTTTATTAGGTATCATTCAAGTTTTGGGTAAAAGCACTCAGTCTATTTTAACCCTGCCTTTTCCCTTATTTACATTCACCACTCCACTCCAAGTTGACATCTAGGTTCACAAGTAGTTGTTGAGTTAATGAGTGGATGAATAACTTCATGCAGGCAGAGTGAAGGACACCTCATATCCTCATGGTAAACTCCAAACACCTGCAGGACAGACTGGCATTCTATGCAGTGGCTACTCTGGCATACATGTGGATCACGGTTGACCTGGACCATCCTCTAGCATTCTACAGGTATCCACTGCTGGCATTTGCAACTCTAAATTTGTGGGCTTTCTTTCTTGACTTGACCAGGGTCTGGTGGAATATTACTGCTGCCTCAGTATATTAGCCAATCACATTCTTAGCTTCTGTAAACTTGATGGTAACATCTACCAACAATAAGCCCGAGTTACCTTGCCTTGACCTTCTGACTACCTTGTTGCCCACACACCCCGCTCCTCCTAGAGAGGAATCCTTTGCTTGAGGACTGGGCGTATTCAAATATAAACAAGAAAACCCAGAGTCCACAACCACGACCATATCCTTTATTGGGTTCTCACACTCTGGACCACTATACATCTGACCTAATCATTACAGGGCCAGGTCCCAGACAACAAGGGACAGCCCCTATGCCCCAGAGCCTGCTGAAATTACTCAAACTAGCCAATCCTAAGCCTGGTTAGCCTGTCCCTTCCCACAGAAACCACAGTAAATATTCTTGCCCATAGTTCTCTTCCCCTCTGCCTCCTTACCAACCTCATTGCTTTCCTATGTGGCTCCCAATGGCATGGCATGCTCCCTCCTCTTGAAAACTGTGAGTAACAAACTATCTTTCCAATGGCTATCCTGTCATGTTTCATTGGCCTTACTATACATCAAATTTTATATTAATGCACTACATTTTAAAATATTAGCTTCCTTCCTCTTGGCTTTCAATGGCTAGAGACAACTTTAAGTCACTGGTATATCCTCCATGTAGTCCCCCAAGCTTGAGTATTCTACCTTCAGCTTCTACTAGGAGGTTACCTTGACCCTGCAGGGGTATGGGGTTGGCCAAGACAGGTTTTTTTGAGTTTCAACCTAACATTTGCACCACATGAGAATTGAGGAAGACAAGAGCTCAAATAGATTTGCTGTCTGGCCACACTGTTCTGTTAGGCTGTCACAAATAGGTAGCAGGCACCCTTCATAAAAGGTCCCAAATAAGACTCTGAGCATATCACCTCTAACTTTGGTATTCTCTTAGATATTAAAAAAATAATATGCACTCTGGCTGAAAGTTTGGAGCAAAGAGTTGTCTTCCTTTTCGTCTCCTTTCTCTTTCTCTTTCTCACTGTCCCTTGGGTCCAAGAAAAGAGATCCTTTCCCACCTTCCCTTCCCGTTTACTCTATACCACTGCTCTAAAATTCTATGTTCAAGTTCTCTAAGCCTGGTGATTGATTGATTGATTGGTTGATTGATAGAAAGAAAATCTACTTTCTATTTCATCTATCTTTCTGTCTCTGTCTCTCTCCCCCACCCAGCCCCTCATATCACTCTCTCAATCAGCCAATATCTAGCTTTCTTGTGTACTGCACCATCCTCTCCTGTCATGAAGGATAAGCTTCATGGCTTAGACTAAAACTGAAAGGGAGCAAGAAGAAGATAATGTAAGTAGGAAATTTAAATTAATAATTTTACATTTGCAAAAACATTGTTCTTTTTATATCAGCTTGTGATTACCATCTTCAATCTTAACTCATAGGCATGTGTCTTAAAATCACAATCCCCTTTTCTTTTCTTCAAGAGTTCCAAGCAGTGAGCATCACTCCCCAGAAATAAAATCCCTCTCCTACATCTAGTATAGAAGATCACCAAGACAAATGCCTCAAATTATGAAGTACATATCAACTAAATAAAAAGTGAAAAATATTCTATAAAATAGGAGGGTAGGTCATTCATTAGTTGTTCTATTCATTAGAAAAAGAAATATTAGGCACTTGACTGCAATATCACACAATACTAGGGCAACTCCAACTCAGACCTCAGTTTTTAGACAGAACCTAGAAATTTCACCTAATTCTCATTTACACCATCCTCAGAAATAACATTAATATTTCTCCCCAGTTGAGCCACTGTAACAGTTATGGAAGATACTCTTAAAGGCTGATATGTGAAAGTAATTATTTAAAATGTGTGTCTTTGGGGCGCCTGGGTGGCTTAGTCGGTTAAGCGTCCGACTTTCGCTTAGGTCATGATCTCGCGGTTCGTGGGTTCGAGCCCCGCGTCGGGCTCTGTGCTGACTGCCAGCTCAGAGCCTGGAGCCTGTTTCTGAGTCTGTATCTCCCTCTCTCTCTGACCCTCCCCTGCTCATGCTGTCTCTCTCTCTCCTAGAAATAAATAAAAATATAAAAAAATAAATAAATAAAAAAATAAAATAAAATGTGTGTCTTTATTTTCTGACAATTTGGGATGCTCTTACCCCTCCCAAATATATTCAAATCTGTGCTAACAGCTTTTTCACATGTTACAATCCAGCTATCACCCTCACAATTTTTTTCTGCTGAGAACTGCCTAGAAAATAGATTCGCCAGACTATAGGTGTGAAACCATAAGAAATGTGAGAAAAGTGAGACTTAATATTAAAGTCAAGCAGTGAAATCTTTTTTTCTCCACCTTTCTGTGAGTGTGTGTGTATGAGTGTAAGCATGTGTTAGTGCATGTGCAAGTGTGTTCCTCTGAATACGGGGAGTGGGGGGTCCCTATATGTGGATTCTTATTCTTGCCTGAGGTGTGAGGAAAAACAAGTTTTCCAAAGTTCTTGTTTTTTTTTTAAATGGTCACAGTAACAACTTGTTTTGGATATGCATAGCAAGAAAGGCTCTAGTGAAATACCACAAAATGCTAACAAAGTAAAAATATGATGAAAGACCATTGTTGCCTCTACTTTCCACATTTTCTGTCATGTTATACTAAGTCATACATTTTTTAAGCATTGGTTTGAGAAATTCCTGAATAAAAGCTCCCACTGGAGTTTTCAAATGCTGACTTATGTTATTTATGAGGACAGTCCAGGTAGAGTGACTTAAGGTTAGGGCTGTACCCGCTTTTTTAAGATTAGGTGCTGAAAGCAGGATCTGGAAGTTTATTCCTGCCAAATTCTAGCATGGAATTTGACAACATATGATGTAGTTGTAGTGGAGATTGTAAGAACAGAAATCCCGGTTTTACAGACCTGAGTATACCTCAAGGCAGTGTTTTTCAAACTTCAGATAATGACCCATCAAAGGTCCTGAAATCAATTGAGAGGATCAGGACTACATTTTTTAAAAATAAATAAAATAGAATATAAAATGTTAGAACATAGCCCTTCCAACAAAGGCATTGTTTCACATAAAATATATGTACACATATATGCATAGATACATAAATATATGTACACATAAATTTATATATTTACTTCATGAGTTGTGAAATAAAATATGTCCTTTACTGTAGTTTCCATATGTCTCTCAAAAAAGTTTAGAAAATGTTATTCTAAAATATCTATTATAAGACCTTATACGCAGCAAGTGCGGCCGACTGGAAACCAACGCGCGAGCGCGCACACACACACCCAACTATTTCTATCTCTTTACATTTTTCTCTGAGGGAGATGGCATTTTATTAAGTGCTCCATTTGCCTACAAAAAGATGACCTTCCAAAAAGCTATAAACAAGAAGAATAAAATTGTTTTGCAAAATGAAAAGTATTTTGAAGTTCCAGGTCACAACCCAGAGATAGAAGGATCCAAAGAAAAGAGAAGAGAGAAGGGGAAAGAACAGCATGGTAGCAGGTACGGGGGTCTGTGAAGAAAAGGTACCAAAGGAAAATGAGTGAGCAAAGGACAGTGTATTTAGTGTTCAATTTCAAAATTCACATCTTTGTGCCGTGTGCTCTGACATCCTGTTCTGTTCTGTGATCGCCTCCGTGGCTTCAAAACCACCAATAAAGTCAACTCCAGACACAGCCTTGAGCAGGCAGTATTTTCAAGTTTAAAGAACTGACTCAGGAAGAGTCATGAGTCATCCTCTTCCCAATGTGCCCAGGAGTGACGCTTGGATTTCATCATTATGCAAATAGGTGTTGAATGCAAGACAAAACAGGCTGAAAAGTAATGGTCCCAACATTCTTTCCTGGTCTCTGACTGCTACTTACTGAGAATTTTCTCAAGATAACTTGCTGCACAGAATCAAAACATAAAACTACAATCTAGCGCCACACAACCTACTTCCAGCCAATTACCTCCTTTTCTACCCAGCTTTGTGACCCACTCTGAACAGTTCAGACCACCCTGCCTGTCTACCACCCGCTAAAGTGCTGAATTTTCTCGTTCTCTCTCTCTCTCTCTCTCTCTCTCTCTGTCTCTCTCTCTCTCTCTCTGGAACATGGCTCAGAGGATGGCCTCTTTTTCAGTGAAGAATGACAACAAAGGAATGAAACCTTTTGCATTTGCAAGTAGATATGCCTCATATTTAATGCTAAAACATAGAATCATAAAATGGTAACTCCAGTTTTTAAATCCTAATTTATTCATTTGGCACATAAAAGAACATGAATAACAAACCCCAGATTACTCAGGAACTTCATTTTCACCAGCCACCACCTCTTTCTCCAACCTTTCCCTCTTCTTCAACCCTACAAACTCTACTACAGGTAGCAAAATAGAAGTGAGTTGGTCTCGTCTCCTTTCATATCCAACATCATGATGTGAAGAAAATTGGGGAAAGCTGCAGAATGGTTACAAGTCAAACAATGAAAACTAGAGAGAAAAAGAATCAAGGACTTAAATAGCCAAACTGAAATCAGCCCTGTAGTCATCAGGAATTTGAAGTGACTCTTCCAGGTGGAAAAGTACACTAAAAGGGATTTAGAGGTGAGCAAATCCAAGTATGCTTGTCTTTATGCCTGAAAGTGAAATGCACTGCAGTGACTGGTGGATATAAACAAGACAGTTTCCACCCCCAAGGAGCACACAGATTAGCTGATGGATTGAGCCATGAACATGAAAAGATCATAAACAATATTTAAAAATAATTACAGAGGGTTTTTTCAGCTAATAAACATCACAGAAGTTGAGAAAGTGGGATCTGGTCTCATCAGTAAAACATAAGTAGACAAGTTTTCAAATTTTTTGAGATGCTGCCTGGCTTGCTCCTAGACACCAGACACCACCTTCTATGGGCACACCGTCATCATGACACTCTACTGATGTTCCACAAGAATCCCACTAAATCTCCCCTCCCTGAACTGGCACACACCAGCCTAATCTGTTATGGCATTCCATATCACCAATGTGAGGAGAAGAAGAGAGAGTCAAGGGAGGAACAAAATTCAACAGAAGGACTTGAGAATTAAAACCTAAGCTACTCTGTGAAGGAGAGGGGCACAGGGGTTGGATGAAGGGTGGATAGTAGAAAACAGACTCATAAAGTTGAAGCTGAACTCTGAGTTACAGAGGGAGTAGACATGCTGGCAGTAGAAACAATAGCTGTGTTGCTCCATGGTCCCTTCTGCCTTAGTTCAGTTTATAAAGCCTGCATTCCTGGGGGGGGGGGGGGGGGGGGGGGGGGGGGAGAGGGGGGCAGGTTTGTGCTGTAGAGAAAAGCCACAGGCCTTAGAGACAGAAATGGTCGTGAATCTCTCCTCTGCCACTCACTAAATAAAGCCATAGCTGGCTCTGCATCTGCTTAAAGTTCAGAGACTAATTTCTAGGGTTTGCACCACCTTCTGTTTCTTCCCCTGCCTCTCTCTTAATTATCCCCTCTCTCTCTATTATCAAGTCATCTGATTCACTATCTCCCTCCAACTTAGCTTTATTAAAGACACTTCTTTGGTGCCCTTTATGTCCACTCCCAGGGAAGACTGAAATTTGGAAGCAAAACTACAGAATCACAGAATGTGAGGAAATAAATGGATCTTAGGGATCAACTGGTCCAACAACCTTAGTCTACTGACAAAGAACTTGAGGCTCTAAGAGCTGAAACAACTTGCCAAAAAGTCATCCAAGTACAGAACTGCAGAGAATGGCTCTTGCCACTGTATCACACTCGTGCCCAACGTCTGGTGAAGCATTTTACAGAATTAGACCTGAGCCACAAATGAAAGACAAAGTCTAAATCCAAAGGACAGTTGGGTCATTTCTAAGGCAGATGCTCATCTTGAAAACAAAGTGTTGATATTTGACACTGCAGAATGTTCAGGGTCTGCTTCTATTTAGGGGAAGCAGAAAGTCTCCAGCACATTCTTTACCACGAAAAATGGGCACAGAGCGCCATCTGCCGGATAAATGAACTTCAGGCAAATGGCCATAACTCAAAACGAGAGGTGTTTTAAGCAGCTCGTTTCTTTTTTTTTTTTATAACTATTATTGAAGTATAATAGTTACAGGTGTATAACATATTGATTCAACAATTCTATACATTACTCAGTGCTAATCATGATCATTATAGTCACCATCTGTCATCATACAATGTTATTACAATATTATTGACTATATTCCCTATGCTGTACTTTTCATAGCCCTGACTTAGGTATTTTATACCTGGACTTTTGTACCTCTTAACCCCCCTCATCTATTTTGCCCATCCTCCCCACCAGTTTGTTCTCTGTACTTAAAAGTCTATTTGGATCTTTGTTTGTTTCTTTTTTTTTTTTTCATTTATTTTGTTTTTAGATTCCACATGTAAGGGAATTCATGTGGTATTTTTCCTTCTCTGTCTTATTTTACTTAAAGCTGCTCCACTCTCCACAATAGCTAAAACATGGAAAGAGCCTAAGTGTCCATCAACAGATGAATGGATCAAGAAGATGTGGTTTATCTATACCATGGAATACTACATGGAAATGAGAAACAATGAAATCTGGCCATGTGTAGCAACNAAGGAAGGAAGGAAGGAAGGAAGGAAGGAAGGAAGGAAGGAAGGGAGGAAGTCCTGTATATCTGGGTTGTTGAGGAAGCACCACTTAGCTGAAAGGAAGAGAAATGCTGTCTCCTAGGGTTCTTGTGTACAGTTGGACAGGTTGTGCACTTCGTGTCTTCCTAGACATGATTTATGTCCTGTCTATGTGAATGGCACCCCTAGGAACCACGTGGGGAGATTCAACTCCACCTTTAAAGCAGAGACCCTGCCTGTTCACTGCAAGTCTGCACACAAAACCCAGCACCATGCTCCATGACCAGTAGATTCAACTGGCTTTTAGAAGAAGGAATGCATATATTCAAATGATTTTTTAAATGTTTATTTATTTTGAAGGAGAGAGAGAGAGAGAGAGAGAGAGAGAATCCCAAGCAGGGTCCATGCTGTCAGCGCAGAGCTTAATGTGAGGCTTGATATCATGAACCATTGAGATCATGACCTGAGCCAAAATCGAGCCGGACGCTTAACTGACTCAGCCACCCAGGCCCCTTAAATGAATTTTCCATAAAGCTGTGGTAGTCAAAGAAATAGCCTCCTTTATGTTAGGGAGATTTTCATCTGTAGAACTGTGGTGAATAGTCAAAAATCATGTCTTTTCCTCCCTACAGGAATTCACTCATTTAACAGAATTGGCTAAAATGTCTACTATGGACACAAGTACCACCCTGGACGCTGAGGATACAGCAAAACAAAGACTTTGCTCTTATGAAGTTACATCCTGTGAAGCACAGACAATAAACAAATTAGCAAAATAAGTGTATTATATGACGTCAGATAGTAGGAACTGATGCGAAGCAAATTAATGACACGTTACGGGACAGAGGGAAACTGGGAACAATTTTACAAAAGCTGGTTAGGGCAGCACTCTGTGACTGAAGGATATTTAAGCATCGCTAAGTAAGCAAAGTGAGGAAGGAAGGTATGCAGATGTCCAGGTGGATAAATGCTTACCAGGCTGAGGGCAGAGCAAGTAGAAAGACCTCAGTGTGAGAATGAGTAAGCTCACTGTGCTTGAGCAAGAGCAGAAAGGCCAGCCGGAGTGAGCAGAAGGTGGGAGAAGAAAGATTCCTGGAAATTCTTGCATTCTGCCCTCCTCTTACTAGGTTCCATAGAAACCAGGAAGCCCTTCAGTTAAAAAATTAGTTGTTTTTAAAAAGTTACTCCTAGAGAGGCAAACCATGAGAGACTCTTGAATGCTGACAAAAACTGAGGACTGATGGATGTGGGGGGAGGGGGGTTGGGCATGGAGGAGGGCACTTGTGGGGATGAGCACTGAGTGCTATGTGGAAACTAATTTGACAATAAACTATTTGTAAAAAAAAAGAAAAAAAGAAAAAAAAAAAAGCTGCTCATTTCTTGTTAGCCACACCCCAAACATGAAGAAATAATTATACCCTTTTTTAAGGTACACTGATTTATATTTCCCCCTTAATAGATCATGGCAGTCTTTGTTAATAACATGGATTGAGTGCATGTTTTTTTAAATCTAAGCTTCTAAAAAATTATAGTATGAAAGCTTCCAAAACACAAGAGAGAATGGTACAATAAGCTCCCATATGTCCCCTTCCCTCATATTTAAAAATTGTGGACATTTTTCCACATTGGTTTCTCTATCTCCCCTTTTAACCTTGCTGAAGTAATTACAGTAAATATCAACTATCACAGATGTCTTCAAACTTCAGTATAAATCTATCTTAAAGATGTGACTTTTTTTTCATAAACACAATATCACTATCACACCTAACAAAATTGTTAATAATTCTTTGTTATTTTCTAATACCCACTCCACAGATTTCCCTGATGGTCTAAAAGAATATATTGGACCATTGGTTTGTTTTCATTAGAATCACAACAAGGATTCAATCCAATTAAATATGTTTAGAATCCATGAGTTCCTATGCATCTAAAGAAAAAAGAGAAAAACTGCCTCCTAGAAAGAAGGGGGAAAGGGAAGGAGATAAGGAAGAAAGGAGGAAGACAATGACAGAGAGGAGGGAAGGAACCATTTCTTATCAGATAATATTAAAGTCACTAAGCCACAAACTCCTAACTCTGAAAATTAGCAACTAAAGGAAAGAATTAAATACATATCTTGCCTTTCTTGAATGAACTGCACTTCAGTGTAAATGGAGCTCTATGTGATGAGGGACATTGTTCTGTACAGAAGAGTGCCATCTAGTAAAAGAGGAAGAAATGATAGAATTAGAAAATCTTCATTTTACCATGAGAAAAAAAGAAGCTGGGGAATTTGACTGAAGAGTGATCATCAGGCTCTCGTCACCTACTCTCATTCAGCAAAATTACTATCACTAAAGTTTTGTTTGTCTGATTTCCTTCTTAAGTTTATAGTCTGTTTATCATTTGTCTTTTTCAGTTTTAGACTTAGACCCCTGCTTTTTATTTTACAATATTATACAGTATCTATCAACTCCTTCACACTATAAATTATTCTTCTTCCTACTTTTTCTCATAGTTTCTATCTCCTGATCAATTCCCATTTTCTTTCTTCTCAAGAATACATTGGTAACTTTAAGTAAAATGTCTAACATTTTTTTGTAGGCAAGATTTACTGAATTCAGCTAACACCAGGAAATTACCTTACTTACACTTCGTCCATCTTCTTCCCAGTGGGTGTATGTTGTCCTATATTTGGCTAAGGTTTTAAATTTTATAATGGAAAATTTTAAATACATATAAAATAGAGACTAGTATAATGAGCTCCATGTACCCATCACCCAACTTCAACTATAACTAACAAACTCATGGTTGTGCTTGTTTCATCTATATCTTCACCTACTAGCCACTCACCCCCACCCTTCACAGTAGGTTAATCCAAGGCCTCAGACTATTTCATTTTTTGGCTCAGTTATTACTCACTGATGGAGCACCAGGCATTCTTCTCCTCTCCAGCCAGCAGGGGTGAACTCCAGTGACTATCCTCTCTGTAGGGGTTCATGGAGATGGTCAGAAAGAGATTCCATATCTGTGAAAATTTGTTTCATTTCCAAGCTGCCTATACCTTCCCTTCTGCCATTTGTCAAACTGAGGATTATTAGTGAGATTATCTCAAATTTTGTTCATCTTTTACCCTATGATGGTTCTGAGAAACAGTTGGATTCTGCATGGAATTTTGCTAATTCCCAGAAACCTTGGTCCCCCCTTTCATAGCCACCAGCCTGTGCCTCCTTTTGACTGCTTTTGGTAGGGTTGCCAGAAAAATACAGGACACCATGCAATATTTGGGAAATAATTATACTAAAAAAATAGCATTTACCTGACATTCAAATTTACTTGGCCATACTCTATATTTTTGTTTGCTAAATCTAAACATCTTAGTGTAATTTGCTGGCTTCACCTTTGGTGTGTTTGCTTGGTTGTTCTGTTGATGTATCTACATATTATTTCAACCTCTGGGTTTGCTGGCAGGAAGGTTTCTCTGCCACCTTAAACTGGAGACTCTAACATTTCATTAACATTAAAACATTTCATTCAATTCATACATATGTTTAATTTCATGCCTTGTTTAGTATATCAGATGCATTTAGAAAAAGCATATGCATAACATTTGAGTTTGTTTTTCTCTTTGCTAGAAATGTAATCAACATTTAGGTATATTAGAGAGAGCTAAATAAATAATGTCCCACTTTGTGGCCAGTGCACCAGGTACATCGTGAATGGCATTAATGATTTTGTTTCCATTTTTATTATCTTTAGACAAAGATATTCCTAACAAACTTCATCACCTAAAGTTTCAAGTGGTCAAGAAGTTCCTTCCCATTAGAAACCCCAGTATGAGCTCTGAAACTTCTTCCTGTCACAAAGAATGGGGTTTTGATTAATAACTAATCATGGAGAGAGTAGTGACAAACTCTGATTTGGGGTTCTTTGTCTAAATGTACAAGGATTGCTAAGAAACAAGCAAGTCCCTTTTTGGTGTCGTGCACACACTGTTGCATGATGGCTTGAATACAGACCATAGAATCTAGTTTTCACATTCAAGAGGTCTATTACAATGATTGGTGTGCTAGCAGAGTTTCTAAGAGGTTCGGGGAATTAGATTTGATGTCCCACAGCCGGAAGCAATGCAAACAGTCTCAAACACATATGCCACCACCACAGGGGAGACCCCACTGCTCCCACCACTTGCCTTGAGTTACTCATGAAGCTTAGATCAGATACCTCCTCTAAAGCTTCTGCAAGTGACCAAAGGCTCTATGACAGTCTGTTGGAAGAGGTCATGGAGAGGACATGGCTGCCAGTTGACCTGCAAGCTGGACTCGGGCAATAGGAAGCTCCTCACCACCCCCTTCCTTGTCCATGGAGAGTATTGTGTTCTACCCACCAATTTCACAGTGGGAATCATTTTCAAGGACCTGGCCTTGAGAGAGAAATGTGTTGTTGAGGTCACTTAGATGGTATAATGCAACTGAACTTTGTTAAGGCCTCTGTGTAAACTTTGAAGATGCTGAAGAGTAGGTGCAGAGACCTCCTCTTGCACTAAGTATAAACTTGCTACATAAATGCCCTTGCTTATTATGTAGGAAGCTTATTACTGTCACCTACCAATCTGAAATGCACTGCCTCTTTCTTCTGTCTCTCCCTGCCCTCCATGCAAGGCAGCCAGTTTCAGATTCCACTCTGAAACTCCCCAGGTTCTAAATCAACACTGACCCTGCCAGAAAAGTGAGTACTCATCCACTCTTTTCAAATCTCCCAAAGACTTGACCTCTTTTCAAATCTCGCACAGGCTCATTAGCTTGACAGATGCTACACATGTTTACATTAAAGCATGGGGCGCCAAGTCAATTCTACCTGGCTAAGCAGAAATTTGCAAAGTAGAGAACAACCCAATGGGCAGCGTATGAAAATGATTTCAGATAACATGACTCACAGGTGTTTACCACAGTTGTTCATTCACCATTCATTCGCCTCTTGCTCTTTCCTAAAAGAACCATGTTTTGTTCAAGTATACACTCTTCCCCGTGCCAACCATGTAATTCAGGAGCAGCAAAACCTATTCTTGGAGCAGAACCAGCTCCAAGGATGGATCTGGAGCAATCTAATCCAATCACAGTAATACTATCCCTTTTGCTAGTTACGGATTCAAGAATCCAGATTCATTTCAGAAAGCCCATGGGGAGCACCTGGGTGACTGGGTCAGATGAGCAGCCTTGATTTTGGCAATGGTAGTGATCCCAGAGTTGTACGATCAAGCCCTGAGTTGGGCTCCCCGCTAAGCATGGAGCCTGCTTAAGATTCTCATTCTCTCTCTCTCTCTCTCTCTCTCTCTCAAATACAAATAAAATAATCTTTGTATTTAAAAAACAAAGCCCATGATATTCTCCTGGAAATCATTAAAAGTCCTGGAATAGATAGGCCTTTAAATTGAGCTGGCTCAATTAGACCAAGAGAAGAATTTTTATTCATTGGGTGCTAATTGTCCTCTCTTTCCTGCTGTGTGAACCAGAACACCTTACTATTAACAGATATCTTAAAATCAAGAGGAAAGTCTCCCTAAGAACAAACTCAGAGGAAAAAGAGCAAAGAAAACCACCAAGAGATATAGCCAGAGGCCTGATCAGTCAGTATGTGTAGCTTACTTAGTATTTAATCTTTGCTTTGCTTTAGGGTTTCTATTACATTTAGGCAAAGCACCCTACCTAATATACATTTCTCTTGAGTGTGACTTTGGGTGGCTTCGATTTCAGGTGGACTCCTACCAAGAACTCCATGAGTGGTGACTACAGTCTGGGAAAGCTTATCTGAAGACTTCTCCCAGTCTCAGGAAGCTTGGACATATCCCACCTTACACCTCACCATATCTAACCTTTTGGACAAGAGACATAGTTAAGTCCACAGATTGCCATAGACTGACTCCGGCCCATTGTTCCCTGTCTGGACACAACTTCCTCGGCTATCTAGAAGAAATGACAGCCACACCTTGGAAAGTTCTTTTCCTGCAACTTCTGAACTGAAGATGCCTGTAAGATTCACTGTCCAACTGGTCAAGGGGGTCTCACAGCGAGGATGTCTATGTTTATAACTGCCAGAATACACAGAGCCCACGATTACCTATGCAGATGATAAATAAGAGCTGAACAATGCAAAGTCACACAAAGGTTTTGAAATGATATCCCTCAGCCGTATCAAAACCAAAGGCAGATAACTTCAAAACTGGTGGAAAACATGGGGGAGATTGCCTCTCATCCTAAAGTGGTGATTTAACCATCCATCTGACTTGTCAAGCCTTAGGTAGATGCCCAACCCCAGTAAACAAGGTGGCAGAGTACATTCTTGTCTAGGTGGAAGGTAAAATTCCTTTTCTACAACTTTACAGAGTTTGGAGGAAGTTCCCAGAATAACCCTCTGGTGTATCCAAGAGTCAGAGCTTCCCAAAGCCTTACTTGAATCTCATTGTGCTGCCCAACCCATTAGCTGACCCCAGCCTTCCTATCATGCCTTCTGGTTTACCCACAGATATTGAATCCCTGAGCTGCTTTGACAGTCACATTCATCACCCTTCCTCATCTTCCCTGCTTCAGATCACTCACTAAGAAGGTCTTGCTAATAACTCATTAATTCAGCAAAACTGTTGAACAATTCCTTTGTGCCTAGCAGTGTTCCAGGCATCTGGGTTACAGTATGGAAACAAAGCATAGAACTTGCCTTGCTGGAGCCTACATTTTCGAAAGAGAAGAACGATGATTAAAAGAAAATTACAATGCAAGGTCAAGAGCATCTAATCTTGCCTAAGAATAGCTTTCAGTTATTTTTAGAATAAAAGCAATACCACTTAACCTAACCAGTAAGGCCTCACATACCCAGGCCTCAGTGCCTCTCCAGCTTCATTCCATACCAAGGGTACCCTGCCTTGATTTCACCCTTAAATGGGTTTAACATTGGCACTGCCATCCCCCAACCATGAACTTTGCACACAGGCCTGAGACCCTGTTCACTTTTCTCTCTGCCTAGTTAACTCTTAAGCTTCCTTTAGAGCTCAAAAGAGGGTTGCTTCCTTAAAAAAGACTTCCTTGGCACCCTCTTCATAATTTTGCTTGAGTAAAATGAACTAGGGATTCGATTTGCTTTTGCTGACATCATATTCCCCATATTTGACACCATTGTCTGGTGCAAATTAGACAATAGATAAATACATGTTGATTAAGTGAGTTAATGAATTAACAGAGGATAGCTGATTTCCAAGTCAAAATCTGAAGGACAATAGGATTTAGAATAGTAACAAGAAGGTTTGGGCATCCCTTCGCTATTGCACTGAATTTGAGCAGAATTTAAAGAGGTAGTTTTTGGGGCGCCTGGGTGGCTCAGTCGGTTAGGCGTCCGGCTTTGGCTCAGGTCACGATCTCGCGGTTCATGCGTTCGAGCCCCGCATCAGGCTCTGTGCTGACAGCTAGCTCAGAGGCTGGAGCTTGTTTCAGATTCTGTGTCTCCCTCTGTCTCTGACCCTCCACTGCCCAAGCTGTCTCTCTCTCTCTCCCTCAGAAATAAAACATTAAAAAAAATTTTTTTAATAAATAAATAAAGAGGTAGCTTTCTTCAACCCAAATTTGCAGAAGCCATCTGTAGAAAAATGGCTATGTTAAAGTTTTACTGTCACAGGACCCGACCAAGACATAATGACCAAACAGCTGCCAAGTAGGGGAGGAAGGGGTGATGAATCTTTGCTGATCATTACAGCGTTTCCCTCTTGTGCTAACAGCAAGTCAGAACATGTCAAATCATTCCAACCATGCCCAGTTTGCATTTTTTAAAACACTCTGAGCCACTTCTTGAGGTTTTATCTCCAGTCTCTTTGGAATCATAATTTGGGTCACAGACTGCATCAGTGATGAATTTTGTGTGGCACATCCTAGAATGGTAGTTTATGAAAAAAACAATGTTGCTAAAGGCTCAAAAAAAATATATATATATACAAAGGATTTCATCCCTCAGGCACCCCACCTCTTGTCCCAAGTATAAGGAAGTAGATACTCTCTCCTTGTGAGGAAGCACCCTACAAAACTCTGAGACATCATGACCCACGTTGTCTTACCTGTAACTTTTGACATAGAGCCACCTGTCTGTCTAAGACCAATAGAAAGACTGCCCATCCAACTGACATAATTGTGAGAATGGATATTGTTTTGAGCCATGAAATTTGGAGGTAGCTGATTATCAGCAAAAGATGACTGATACAATTTTTTTAATGTTTCAAATTTTATTACATTGGTTATAATCCCCACAGCAAGATGACCAGTGACAACAAACAACTGCCAATGTGTATCAAATTTTGAAATTTGCATACTCTTAGACACAGAAATTTGGAATCTGTTTTATAAAAAGGCTTGCACATGTTTATTAAGATATGAGCACAAATATTTATTCTTTATTCTTGTAGTATTAAAAGGTTGGTGGGGTGCCTGGGTGGCTCAGTTGGTTAAGCATCTGATTTCGGCTCAAATCAAGATCTCAGAGCTCCTGAGTTCAAGCCCCTCATCCAGGCTCTGTGCTGACAGCTCAGATCCTAGAGCCTGCTTCAGATTCTGTGTCTTCCTTTCTCTCTGCCCCTCTCCCACTCACACTCTGTCTCTCAAGAATGAATAAATGTTAAAATCTTTTAATAAAAAATAAAAAGTTGGAAACAACTTAAATACTGAGGGGAATGTTTAAGTCACACATATTATACTGCACATTTAATGATGAAATGTTAAAAATATATCAAGTCAGGAGGCTAAAAGGTGCCTGCTATCACCATTCAACACTATTTGGAAGGTTCTAACCAATATAATGACATTTTAAAAATCATTTTTATAACTACTGAATGGATTGAACAAAACTGTCATGATTTGCAAATGATATGATTCTATAGTTTAAAAATCCAGTGCAATCAACTGAGACTATTAGAAATAGTAAGAGCTCAATAAGATGGCTAGATCTCAGAACATTTAAATTAGTATAACCAATAACTTTCCAATTCAACAATATCTAATTCGAAAATGTTTTAAAGATCTTATTTACAATGGCAACAAAAAAGAGTGAAAAGTTTTTTCCAACCTACTCATAGTGGTTGCCTCTGAGACAAGGGAACTTTCCGCAAGGAAGAGAATGAAGTAGCAGTCTCTCTTGTAATGTGATCGCCAGAATGAAGTACAAAAGCTAGTTAGCTAAACAGAAATGACCAACACCTACAAATGTAATTACAGATTGCAATGACTTTAGTCTGCCAGATCAGACGATTGGCTTATGTTGAAGAGCTAACTCATCCTTCTTTTTTTAAAAAACATAAGCTGCTATTTAAGTCCTCCTATCCTTGTATGGTTTCCTACTTAGACCTAAGTCTAAGACTTTACAGAGGTCATGTTAAATGTCTGATTATTTGGATCGGCCCACTCTGCAAACATGCTAAAATGATTTTTAATTCTGTCTTTCAATCCATTCTCTCTTCACATCATCTGCAAAGTTAACTTGTCTACAAAGTCCTTTTAAAATTGTGAATTACCAAGAGGTAATATGAGGGCAGATTAAAAATAAAAAGTTTCCCTCTTATTTTTTACCATTTTTAACACTATGCTTTCTACCTCAAACAATGTAAATTTTCCTTCCCTTTTTTTTTTTTTACAGGTTCTTAATGTTCCTACAAGTTCTTATCCACATGTTTTCAATTAGTTTTGTGAGCATCCTTCCATCTCTTAGGCAGTTGGGCTCTCTCTCTTCCCATCCTCCCTGTTTGCCCATATACATATTCTCTTGTTCTTCTAATTAAAATATTTGTTGTATCTTACTGCCAGGTTTTCATTTTTTGAGCATTGCATTTCCCTCCTGGGCTACCTCCATACTTCAGTCATTTGTTTATTCCATAAAAGATATATTTAGCCATTACTAGATGCTTGGCCATATAATAAGCAATGAGACATCAAAGATTAAAAGACACATTCTTCAAAATGTATTCTCTAAACAAACTGAGGACTGATAGATGTGGGGGGGAGGGGGGAGATGGGCATGGAGATGGGCATGGAGGAAGGCACTTGTGGGGATGAGCACTGGGTGTTATATGGAAACCAATTTGACAATAAACTATTTGTAAAAAAAAAAAATGTATTCTCTAATGGGAAAATAGACACATAAACAACTAAAACACAATGACTTTTGTTCAAGAAGGAGGAATATGCAAAGTGTCATGGAAGTGGAAGCATGCAAAGGAATTATGATATTGATGGCCCTCCAAATTTAACTCAAGTAAGGGAGGCAGTGAGGTCCCTGGGGCCGGGTCATTTGCAGTAATGTGCTGGAACTGACTCATATTGGCTCCAGAGCCACATCTCTTCCCAAGTCTGTCTTCAGTGACTGAAGGTTGGTAGTTGAAATTGGCCATGGAGGAAGTATTGACATGACATAAATTGGCAAATGATACAAGTGCACTTTTATTATATATATATATAAATATATATAAAATATATATATACCATTTATTATATATAATATAGATTATATTTTATTTATATATATATATATATATATATATATATATATACCATTTATACATATATAAATGGTTAGAGTCAGATTAGCTGGAAAGATAGAAAAAGGTAGCCAAGCACAGAAATGCTGATACCAAGATTTTAGCAACAGGTCCAAGGTTCCTGTTCTTTCCTCTCCGTGCTCTGCCCATGACCACCCTCTCTTTGTCACATTTCTCTGGACCTGATTTGCTTTTCTCCAACTGCTCCAAATGTTTTATGTCCTAGTTTCCTCCTATGAGTATTTCTTCTGATGTACCCAAAAAATCAATTCAAGTCTGAACTAATAATCCTTATCATTTTTGATACATTGAAATTATTTCCTGCATTTAAGCACAATTTCCCTGGCTACCTCTGCACAGAAATCTGAGAAAATTCACTTGTAAAAAGGACTTTTTCCAGAACCCCCTATTTGATAAATAATAGCTTAATTGGTCTGAACACTACTGAGGGAGATAAGAGAAAGTGGTGGACTCTGGGTGATTATACCACGACCTCTGAGATCCATCCAGAGAGTGATACACAATCAAAATGGGCATCTGGCCTCTGCTGTAATCTAAGTGAACTCATTACCTTTGGAGCATATCACTGACTAAAAATTGCCATGCAGTTATAAAATATACTATGTATATAAGTGAGGCATGCCAAACAGAATGCCTGGCATTAGCTCTTCTCCTGGTATCTGATATTACACTAATTTTCTGATGCTCATTTGTGCCCCTAGGCATTGAGAAATATTTTCTTTCTGTTTATAAATATGTCAAGTATTCCCGTCTGTTGCTTTGATCATGTACAGCTGTTAAGTTAGGGCTAGTTTCAGAAAATGGCACTATAGGGTGAAAAAGACTGCATTCAGACTTTATCAACCATCTGGAGTGGTGAACTGCTTTGATGTCCTAATATCTCTCTGATTTGATTTTTACAAAGTGGAAAAGTTTCTAGTAAAAAGTACATTACCATAGATGTTATTGAGAGATGCTCATAGCTCCAGAACTTTTGTGCTTACTGAAGAAATTTGTCTTTGCTGCAGCCATATTTACAGAATCATCAGGTCAAACTCCTTTACCCTGTTCAGTAAGGATGTACAAAAACTGTTTAAAAGACTTAACATTAGATCACAGCTGCACTTGATAGAATCTTCTAAACCCCAATATTTTTATTATTATTGAAGTGTGTTGGCATACAATATTATATTGGTTTCAGGTATACAGTATAGTGATTTGACACATATTCATTTCAAAGTGATCACCATGATGAATCTAGCTGCAATCTGTCATCATACAAACTTATTACAATCTTATTAACTATGTTTTCTGTGCTGTCCACTGTATCCCCATGTCCTATTCCACCCCATTCTTTATTTCATATCAGCTAGGGAAACTTCTTTGGGAAGGTCCAGGGTGTACACTCTGTAGAGTCTTCCACAGTAAGATTGATACTACCTATCACCCAAAAACTCTGATTCTGCCTAACAGAAATGAAACCTATAGTGTGGTACTATTAACTTAAGTAAGGATACCACATACTCCACCACCACCTGCCCCCCTACCCCAAATCTTGAGACTACTTCATCAGAGGAACACAACCAGAATTACAATGATACATTAGTGAATGGTTTCAGTTCTTTCCCTTAATAATGCAAATGCACTCCCAGAGATTACCTCTTAAGAAATACAATTATGTTTTACATGTACATAATGTCATTAAAGTAAACATGTAATTTAAAAAATAGCTCTTTATGTATGTAATTTTAAAGAAGTAAAGTTGCCAAGCAGTATGCCTTGATGTATCCTTGGTCCTGATATTTCACAATATTATCTTACTTGCAAGATGTTTATGTATATTCTGATCACCATGTGTTAATGGTATAGCTTTTTACAGACATAATAAATATGTAATTGCCTAGAATAATCTATGATTTGGAATGTTTTCAACTTCATGTAATAGAAATACTTACTCAACTAGCTTAAAGAAACAGGAAAATCAACTATCTCACATGACAAGTGCTGAGGTTGAACAGATCCAAAATTGGTTTATTCAAGTAATGTCATAAACACCCAAATTCTTTTTATCTTTCTTTTTTGCATCATTTATGTCAGCTGTGTCTCTGCCATCTCTCCTCATGATAGATGGCTGCTACTGTTCTCGTCATTACATCCACAAAAAGCAGTATCTAGCAAAGATCTATCCTTTCCTTATGTTTCTTTATAAGAATGAGAAAATATTTTCCAAAAGTTTCCATCCAGCTACCTTTCATATATCACTGGCTCTAACCAAAAGTAGTCACTGGATCAGGGAATGGGACTATCAAGCTAAGCCTAGATTCTCTCAGATTCACTCTTGGGTCATATGAGGGAGACAGTCCTGGAACACAAAATCAGGATCTCCCAGCAAGGAAAAAGATTACACTGACTCAGTAAGCCTCTTCAGCAATGCAGTTGCCCAAGATTCTATCCTGTTGCTTGCTATTTTCACTATTCAGACTGTATGATTTTACATATTTCTCTGCTACCTGTTTACCAATGACTCTCAAATTTACACCTACAGCCCACAATTATAGCCCTTGCTTTAGACTCCAAATTCAAACTCCCAAATATTTTGGATTCTACAAACTTAACATATACATGGAACTAGTTATTGTTTCTCCTAAATGTGGTCTACATTCAATATTCTTTATCACAACTAATAAATTAACTATGTAGCCAGACTACCAAGCTAGATAACTCAATACCATTCTTAATTTCTCTCTCTTCTTTTTAAACATTCATTTGATTTCCAAGGGATACCTGGCTAGCTCAGTCAGTAAGAGCAGGTGACTCTTGATCTTAGTGCTGTGAGTTCAAGCCCCATGTTGGATTTGTGAATTCATTTGATTTCCAAATAATGCTGATTCAATTTCCTAAATGGTCCCCAAATAAGGCCTCTTCTACATAGCCTCCAATTTGTTCTGCATGACTCAAGTTTTTCCCTATCCATTTCCACCTCCATTACCACTGGAACGATCTTCCTCAAACCAAGAGGAAATGTCAGTGCCCTCCTTAAGTGCTCTGTGAAATCACAATGGCCCACAGGAAAACAAAACAAAACCCAGCACTATCTTTCTTTTTTTTTTTTACGATTTTTTTTAAGTTATCTCTACACTCAACATGGGATTCAAACTCACAACCCTAAGATCAATAGCCATACGCTCTACTGACTAAGCCAGCCAGGTTCCCCAAAACCAGCCTCATCGTAAGGCCTTTCACAATCTATCCCCATCCAATGTAGCCTCATGTTCCAACTCTCTCATCCCATAAACTCCTGAACACTGAACTTCCCACCATTCCCTGGTTATGTCAAGTCTTTTATGAGATTTGCTTTTGTAGAATATAGTTTCCATCACGTTGAGTTCTCTCCCCAAGTGTTCATTTAAGAATTTCTGGACTCTTCTTTAATATTCTGGTTGAAGTATTATCACCTCCTAAACAACAGATTTAAAAGTACATGAAGAAGAATTTGGGGCACCTGGGTGACTCAGTCAGTTAAGTGGCCGACTTCAGCTCAGGTCATGATCTCACAGTTCGTGAGTTTGAGCCCCATGCCAGGCTCGGTGCTGACATCTCAGAGCCTGGAGCCTGCTTCGGACTCTGTGTCTCCCTCTCTCTCTGTCCTCCCCTGTTCGTGCTCTGTCTGTCTGTCTCTCAAAAATAAACATTAAAAAATTATTTAAAAGTGCATGAAGAATATTTCAACTCAAAAATAAAGATATACATAGTAAAACAGTATTGGCTCAAAAACATCATTAAGTGAAAGAAACAGGCTCATGAGGCTACATACAATATGAGTCCATTTGTATGAAATGTTAGAAATGGTAAAATGAGTGACAGAAAAGAGAGCAAAGGCTGCCTGGGACCAGGAGTAGGGGCCAGGCTTTCTGAGAGACACAAGACACCTTGCTGAGGGTAACAGAAATGTTTTAAGTCTGAGTTGGGATGGCTCTATGACTGTATACATTTTTCAAAATTTATCAAGCTGTACATTTAAAATTGGTGAGTTTTTAATATAAAAAATTAGACTTTAATAATGATAAAAATACCCCTGCACCCAAACTTTAAAGAAACACTTTAAAACAATATTAAACTAAAAGTTTCACCTATGAAATTATCAGAACTTAAAATTTAGACAATCTAGTATTAGTAAGAATTCATTGAAATGTGTATTTTCCTACATGACTACATGGGAGTAATCATTGGCAGGACTCTTTTATCTTACTTTATTTATTTTTTAAGGTTATTTTATTTATTTTGAGAGACAGAGAGAGAATCCCAAGCAGGCTCTACACTGTCAGCACAGAGCCAGATGTGGGGCTCAAACTCATGAACTGTGAAATCATTACCTAAGCCAAAACCAAGAGTTGGACATGTAACTGACTGAGCCACCCAGGCACCCCAGTAGAACCCTTTTTTAAAGTAATCTGTGCATGTCTATCAAGAAACTTGATTCATTCCCCTTTAATCTGATAATTTTACTTCTGGGGATATTTTCTTAAAAAAATAATAATAGTAATCCAAAGAACATTAAAAAGCTACGTATAAATATATTTAGTGAAATATTTCTCTATTATATGAGACCTCAGAAACAAACCATGAGGCAACAGAGGAGAACAGTTCAGTAAATCATGAGAACTTCGTGTTTTTAATATCATCCCCTCACAGACTTCCCAAATGTCCCAGACAGTCTTTCCAGTCTCCCTGCTTCTGCAGTCCTGTGTCTGAGGGACAGCACTGTTCAGCATGTTTTGTGCTTAATTTATTAGTGGTCACCCCACAAGACTGACTTCTGGACAGCAAGAATACATCACATTCATCTTCAGAGCCCCACTCACCAGCACATAATAGATGGCTCAACTCAAATAAAAACCTTTTACTGGAAAACATTTGCCTGAGGTCCACCAGAGGTCCTTCTGAGTGACCTTCATAGTACAGTACACAACTTTTCATAAGGGCACAGTGGCCACTTTATTATAATGTCATCTCACTTGAGAAGCTTTGCATTGACCAGCTAGACAGATGCCAAATATAAGCTGATTTTCAGAGTCTTTATCTATTTTTACCAGAAGATGTGTGATCAGTCACTCCAACATAGGTATCTGGTGGCTCTGAGCCAAATTTGCCTGCAAATGGGGTTTAAAGATTAGTGTTTGTGTTGAAGCTTTCAGTCAGACGCCTAAGGGGTCTGTCTGCCATGGTCATCTTTGGAGTCTAGCAAATCTTTAATTCCAATCCAGCCATACGGTCCCACAGGTAACTGAGTTCAGTCAGCTTCCAGCTTCTGTTTTGCAGCCGAATTTTCGGCTCTGAATGTTAAAGGAAGAGAGGGGCGCCTGGGTGGCTTAGGTGGTTAAGCATCTGACTTCGGCTCAGGTCATGATCTCAGAGTTCATGAGTTCGAGCCCCGCATAGAGCTCTGTGCTGACAGCCAGCTCAGAGCCTGGACCCTGTTTCAGATTCTGTATCTCCCTCTCTCTTGCTGACCCTCCCTGCTCACACTGTCTCTCTCTCACTCATAAATAAAATTAATTAATTAATTAATTAAAACCTTAAAAAAATAAAAAGAAGAGAGAGTGCTCCTGGAACTCTACTGATTTGCGTGTAAATGTCTTACCTGGTGACCATGACAAGGACTTAAATTATCTCAGCTCTCAGTAGGCACAGAATAATCTATGTTGATAACAAGTCTGTCTATTCTGCTCATTGATTCTAATGGCTCCTTGTTATCTTGTGCTGGGTTTCTTCCTCGGGATCCCTAACTACCTAATATGATGTTCTGTACTTGGACAGCATTCGGCAAACACTTGTTATTCCATGACTGACTGGAAACTGTTAACTCTGGAAAGCATTTAAGGTGATTGTGATTATAGAGCATACTTATACATAGCTTTACAGTTTACTAAGCACTTCCACACAAGTACAAAGAGAAAGAAATGAGAACGTACACTCCAATATTTCAGGCAAAATCTGATAGATACCAATGCAATGTTATATGCATTTGGGTTGACACCTTAAGATTTACAGCTCTTTCTATCAGAAAAAAGAAAATGAAAATACAAATGGTATATTCCAAATTTTCCAAAAAGAGGAAGATGTAATTTCTTTCTCCTCTGTACAGAAAACGCCAAATTACACAGGATTTTGAAAATTACATTTTTTGTATTTCCTTAGCGCAAAATAAAATTAAGGCCTGACACGGTAATAGCACGAAACAAGCTTCTTCATGACAAACGCTAATTCATTACACCATGAACCCAGCTCCTCAGTCTTGCCCACCAGCCCTCTGCTCAGACTCCCTCCAGTTATAGCACCTCCACCTTGTCACACAATCCTGGACTTGTGGATGTCAATGGAATAGCAATTAGGTGCATGACTGACATTTCGAACAGTGAATATTTTCAAAAAGCTAAAACATATGCAAAACATTCATTTGATTAAATTCATTCAATTAAGACATTTGAGGGGCGCCTGGGTGGCTCATTTGGTTAAGCAATCTGACTCCCGATTTTGGCTCTGGTCCTGATCTCACAGTTTTGTGAATTTGAGTTCCATGTTGGGTGGACGGTGAGAAGCCTGAGTGGGATTCTCCCTCTCTCCCTCTCTCTTTTCTCCTCCCCTACTTGTGCTCTCTCTGTCTCTCTCAAAAATAAATCAATGGACTTAAAAAAAACCAGACATTTAACAAATCTGTAACTTATGACACATATTAAAGACAATGGCCTGGATTAAAAACAAATTGAAATAAACCCACCCTGTCTTTTATACAATCTTTGACATTCTTTCTCTGCCAACTAATCATTTGGTGAAAAGTCTTTTGATCATCTAGTTTTTGACAAATTAATTTCAATGGACTTGCTTTCAGCTAAATCACCTAGAAATGTAGGTCCACTATGCACACCTGAACCTAAAAATTCACCTATTTCAGATTCTGAAACAAGCTTAAGAATGGTGCTTTAACTTGGCACTGTACAAAGACAGCAGAAGAGCCTCTAAAAATATGCACACCATGGAAAAATTCAATACAGCAGTGTACTAAAAAGTCAACTTTGGTACAATTATATGTAAAAACAAACCATACAACCAGGATTTGCAAAACTCTTAGCCAAATAACTGAGGGAAATGTTTTAGCTCTGGTCTTATCCAGATTTGCACTTCCGCTGCCGTTCTAATTCTGCATTTTCTTCTATGTTTGAAGATATCCCATAGTCTGCTGTGGTTTGCAAGGCAATGGATACTTCATCATATATGGATATTTCAGCAATTATTATGAACAAGAATTTGTACACTATAAGAATTCTTAATGAGATAAGAATTCTTAATGAGATAAGAATTCTTATATAAGAATGTGAATTTCCACCTGCATTTGTTCCAAGTTCATCTTTAAGTTCAGAGGGGTTTGATAGCTCCTATTTTCTATTGCAGGAATCTATACAATGTCTGCTGAACCTTCTGTCACTCAGGATGCTGATTCTGGGTGTGCTGTACTAGACTCCATGCACCACTTTGTGAGTTCCCCAGTCTTTGTTGTGTTTCCGTGGAAGTTTCATAAAACACTTGGTTTTGGGAAGGGAAGTGTAGCTTCTTGGCTGGGTTCTCTCCACACGGTGAAACTTCTGTGTTGCTCTAGTAAACCTCTGCCTCCCTGCAGCAGCCCCAGGTTTCAGGGAGACTCTACTTATAGGCTGCTTTGCATCTGAGGTTTTTGCATAACAACGTGAAGTTTTATAGGTTGTCTTCAAATGGAATTTAGCTCTTTCCACCAAAAGTTATAAAGCATATAGTGCCAGTCAGGTAGTAGAACCACACAGCATGATTGCATATGAGGAAGAAAGAAGAGAAAATACATAAGCATGTTGCCTAGTATTGGTCTTGCTCCGAAGGCAAGATAAGTGCAAGTGTTATGTTCAGTAGCAGCATCTGGAATGTTACAAGGCCAAATGGCATCATACTAAGAATGCACTTGGGATTGCTTACCTGGAAAGGTAATGCATAACAACCAGAGCTCCTCTTAAAGTGACTTCTCATCATACATCTACCATTTTGTTATAAGAGCGCTGGAAATAAGAATACTTGAGAAAATACTACAGATAATAGTAAATACTCCTTAAAGTCACCTATGGACAGCACCAGCCCCTCACCCCAAAGGAAAAATCCCAACAGCAAGGCATTTAAAGGGTCCATGACGTTCCCACATGCATCCCTGGATAAGCGGATACTTTGTAGTGTCCGTGTTTGACGTAAAGGCTGTCCCAGCCTGCTGCCTTGCTGTGTATCATTCCTGGCACTGGGCCCACTGTTACGTGTCTCACCTTCCAACAAGGACCTCCTTGCTTAAAACCTCATTGTAGAAGACTACCCTTTATACAGCACTGTTCTAGTGATGACCACTTGGAAAATGCTATTTTGTAAAGTGTCAATAAAAAAGAAAATCAAAATTTTCAAAGGTGAGTGCATAGCACCATGAACCATGCAGACCTTCCGTAGAAACTAATCTCAAACACCCTGGAAGATTAATCCATTTTTAATGAAGCCCAAAGCAATGATGCTGTTACAGTTGTATGAGCTCCACATGAGCACATTAATCCGAAATACACTTTTGGTTTTGTTTGGGAAGCAATTTCCACCTTCAAACTTTGAAAATGTATCAGGACTCAAGGAGATATTTGCATTTAAATTATAGTACATGCTTTTCATATCAATTACTCTAGGGGGGAGAAAAGACAATCCTGATGAGATGACCAAAATAAAAGCGACACGATATTATTTATACAGTTCACTTCCAACACTCATAAAGCAGAAGAAGAAAGAGCTGCCAGGATAGAAATTTACTTTGATCACATAGAGAGAATATGCTATGGAAACAGGGTGTACAACACATTTCCAGAACTTTATCACCCATTAACCAAAGATCTTCATGGAATGAGTAAGCAGTGCCGACTACACCCTGTTACGGCACAGTTTTCCTTCCTTACCTTGCTCCATTCCAAGGAGAACAGCTCTTACCACAACCTGGACCCCACACCTCAGGGAAGCCACCGACCTCCGCGACCCTCTCTGCAGCCATTGTCTGTGACGAGCTTATTTTCCTGGCAGGGTCCTTGTATCTATTGCTTGGCCATCTACCTGGAACCTCTTCCTTCATATTTTGCACATTAAGGCATTCAGACCTCTGCTCAAATGCCAGCTCCTTCAGAAGGCTGTTCTCAAGCACCCTATCTAAAATACTCCACCCTAGCCTTAACGTCTCACAAACTGACCCCTTCAGTCTGTTGCTTGGCTCTTCACAACCCTTGTTACTACCTATAATTGTATCATTTATTTGGTAACTTGTTTGTTCTGTGTCTCCCCAACTGGAATGGAGCTCCAAAAGCAGACTGTTTCCATTCCTGTATCACTGGCACATTTTTCTTTTTTTTTCTTTATTAATTTTGAGAGAGAGAGAGAGAGCGAGCACTCAGGGGAAGGGAAGAGAGAGAGAGAGAGAGAGAGAGAGAGAGAATCCCAAGCAGGCCTCGTGCTGTCAGTGCAGAGCCTGTTGCAGGCTCACAAACCATGAGATCATGACCTGAGCTGAAATCAGGAGTCAGATGCTCAACCAACTGAGCCACCCAGGCACACTTTGCCTTTTTCACACTCTGGTAAGGGAGGAAGGATGAATGCAGTGGTGGAGAGGATGAAAGATAGATGAATTGTCAGTAAGAAAACAGACAGAAAAATGGGTTTCATCTTCCTGTGGTTCCTTTTCCATAAATACATTCTCTCTCTCCCATTTTTAAAAATATGAAATCGCCAGGGTGCCTGGGTGGCTCAGTCAGTTAAGCGTCCAACTTCAGCTCAGGTCATGATCTCATGGTTTGTGGGTTCGAGCCCCGTGTCAGGCTCTATGCTGACAGCTAGCTCATAGCCTGGAGCCTGCTTCAGATTCTGTGTCTCCTTCTCTCTCTGACCCTCCCCTGCTCACGCTGTCTCTCTCTCTCTCTCTCAGAAATAAATAAAACATTTAAAAAAATGTTTTAGTATATAAAATCACCAACATCCCCCAACTTTATATATGGCCCTGTTTCTTTCTTTCTCTGTATAACTAAGCTTTCCTAGTAACAGCTTCCTCTCACTCAAAACCTCTTAACTCTTTTTCATAGTTTTAGTTAATAATGTGATTATAAAAGTAATAAATGCTAACATAACAATTTGGGGTGTATGTTCCCAAAGTCTTTATTTTGTTTATACAAGTGTAAATACACAGAGTTGTGTGCTTTTTAAGTGAATAGGTTATTTATTATACATACTTTTATTTTTTTTTATTAATAATGTGTTGAGACTATATTTTGAGACCAAACATATAGATTTATTCCTTTCTTTTTAATAGCTGCATAATATTTCATACCATGGATGTACTATATTTTATTCAAACCCCCTGATGGACATACAGGTTGCTTCCAGATTTCCACTATCGTAACCATATTGCAATAAACTCACTCATACATCTGTCTTCACATATTCATGCTTTTATTTATGTTGCATGAAATCCCTGTTCAGCCTTAAAGTTGCTATGATTAATCTTCTGCTCAGTCTCCTAGCTCCAACCACACTGCTACAGCAGATGTCACTATCCAAAACTCTACCACTAACCCCTTCTTCCCCTGGAGTTCTATAGGAAAAGCACATAAGTAGCAATGATAGCCAAACAGGAACCAGAATCTACCTGAATAGTTGGATAGGCACTCAGTGCCTGGCTCTGTGATAAGTGTATTCAGCTTAAGCCAGGAGGCCTCAAGGAGACTGTCAATAACTGTGACTCTGGGACTTATGCAACCTGCACGCTAATAAGTTAACCTGTTACAGTATCATGGATGCTGGCAGAATATACAAGAGTCTATGTCAGAGGCAAGAGATGTATTACTTTGCTTTGAGCCTCATGGCCATGTCAGTTACCCTTGTCAGAGTCCCACAGGAAAATACGAAGCAGCCCAGGCGGATGTTGTTCACACAATGGGTTGCATCACAGCTGTGGAAACTCAAGTTTAGGGGATCTCAATCTTTCCTAATGGGCAGCAAGTAAACCTGCCGGAAATTTGCCCCAAGGGAGACTATCTTTATTATGCTGGAGAATAAATAAACCTTTTCTCTGCTCCAGAGGAAGACACTGTCTCCATCTTCCAAGGCTTTTCACTATGCAAATATCCATGATAATATAGTCCATGCATCTTTTGGCAAGAGGTGCAAACACACAAGACACCCCTGTACTGTCTCCTAGCAGGGGCTACAAACTACCTCCCTCAGATTTTAAACAGTTTGGTGGTACAAAAGCTGACCTGACTTGTCACCCCCAGGAAGACTTTAGAATAAATAAACAAAAAGAAACTTAGCATTGATGGAGGGAGGTAAGCGGGGAATGGGCTAAATAAATGGGTGATGGGAATTAAGGGCACTCATTGTGTTGAGCACTGGGTGTTATATGCAACTGATGAATCATTAAATTTGACTCCTGAAAACAATATTACACTATATGTTAACTAACTCTAATTTAAGTAAAAATTTGGGGGAAAAAATAACAACAAACAGAATGGAAGATAAATTACCTTAATCACAAGAAAACAGATCCTGATGTGCCTACCACACTAGAGAAGGCACTAACAATAAGAAAAGGCCTACAACATAGATTTGAGAAGCACAAAATTTCCTTATGCCTATAGTAGGTTAAATAGAGTCCTCCAAAAGAACATGTCCATTTCCTAATCCCTGGCAACTGTGATGTTGCCTTCTTTGGAAATAGAGTCTTTGCAGATAAAAGTAAATTCTGGCCTCCAGAACTGTGAGAATAACTCCACTGTTTTCAGCCACACAGTTTGTGGAAATTTGTTATGGCAGCCATATGAAACAATGATGGCAGCCAACATATTTCTGACCAACAAGGTGACTTTCATAGCCTGGGTTTCTGAGGCCCAGTAAGTCGAGGAGGAATTCCTATCATTTTCCAATATTCAGAGCCCAGAACGCCTCTCTCTTTCAATGACTACATTTTAATTGCTTTCTGCCACATCTTTCTTCTGGTGTCTCTTTTTCTTATGTTGTTCTCAGAATCTTTTTAAACACATTTAGAAGGATTTAAAATATTTTTAAATCATCTGTTAGCAATTTTTCTTGATTTATGCAGATCTATCATTGTTGGTTGGACCAAAATACCTTTCTTCCTCCCTTCTCTGTGATCTTTGCTTTCTGATCCAGAATGTTCTTTCCTAATGTCTATCTCTTTTTCAATTCTTTATAGGAAGTGATATGAGATGAGTCCATCAGTCCCACCCCAAATCCATGCTCGAACCCAGTGTATCAGAATGCTATCTGACTCACATTAAATACATCTCATGGTCTCATTTTTTTTTTTTACTTTTTTTTTTTTTTTTTGAGAGAGAGACAGAGCATGAGTAGGGGATGGGCAGAGAGAGGGAGACACAGAATCTGAAGCAAGCTCCAGGCTCTGAGCTGCCAGCACAGAGCCCGACGCAGTGCTCAAACTCACAAACTGCGAGATCATGACCTGAGCTAAAGTCAGATGTTTAACTGACAGAGCCACCCAGGTGCCCAGTATTGTCTCATTTTCTAAAAGTCCTGCACCATAAATCTCCCAAACATGTTTCTCCCTACCATAAGCCAAATCTGCCACCCATACCTATACTAATCACAATTCCATAAAACTCCCTAATTAATGACTAAAGTATTCTATGTTGACTTTCCCAACCTTCTAATATCAAAGTTTCCAAGTCTCCAATTCTTATTATTATTAAATCCCTGCCTGTAGCTTTTAAGGGCACTTTTCAATAATTTCTTGGGTTCTAGGCTTCTGTGTGGGAAGTGGTGGGGGAAAGTTTTCTTAATTCCTTCTCCAAAATTTTGGATCTTCTTTCCTAGTTCTATTTTAAGAACTTAATATTCAGAATAGATATATAGACTGAATCCATGTTTATCTCCTTTCTACTTTCTTTATATTTTCACAATATTTAAAATACTGCTTTAAAAAAAATATATTGAAATACAATACTGTGCCAGTTGGCTTCATCTTTTCTTCTTGGCAATTCAAATTTTGCAGAATCACAAATGTCATTTACAAATAAATTCATGGCACATATAAATCTTGTGGGTTTTTTTAGTTACTTAATTTAATTAATGTCACTTCAACTCAAATGCTATCTTAAAATCTCCAAATTCAATTGCTTTTTGTTAAAAGGCATGTGGTTAACTATTTTAGCAGTCATTTGTGAAGTAGGCATAATATATCAAAGTATCATTCCCTTGTGAAATATAACCAAAAGCTGAGATTTAACATTACTTAAGGGAATGAAGATATTTATTAAATATTCATTAGCAAAATCAATGTTAGAAATTCTGTAGGTCTGGGGTGTCTGGGTGGCTCAGTCAGTTAAGTGTCCAATTTTGGTTCAGGTCACTATCTTGTGGTTTGTAAGTTTGAGTCCCGTGAAGGGCTCTGTGCTGACATCTCAGAGCCTGGAGCCTGCTTCAGATTCTGTCTCCCTCACTCTCTGCCCCTCCTCCACTACTGCTCTCTCTATTCCTCTCTCAAAAATAAATAAACATTTAAAAAATTATAAAAAAAAGAAATTCTATAGGTCTTTGCTATGAAAAAGAAGAAAACAGATTCACATATATGTAAAAATAATATGCCTAACATTTAGCTAGAGAGATTATGGCATTTAAAAACCCCAAAAGGGGTGCGTGGGTGATGTAGTCAGTTAAGCATCCCACTCTTGTTCTTGGCTCAAGTCATCATCTCACAGGTCATGGGTTTGGGCCCTGAGTCAGTTTCTGAGCTGATGGTGCAGAGCCCACTTGGGATTCTGTGTCTCCTTCTCTCTGCCCCTCCCTGCTTGTGTTTGATCTCTCTCTCTCTCTTACTCTCAAAATAAATAAAACCTATAAAAAAAATAAACACACAAACATATTTCTTTAAAATTAAACAAAATAATAACTTTGCATGTAAAAGGTTTTCCTGATGAGAGATAATTTAGATACTAATTATGAAAAGGATTCATAAAGAAGAAAATATAGGTAAATTCCGTGCAAGAGAGTAGAAAATCTTCTCTGCCAGGAGCTGCATTCACATATTTCACAAGGTTTGCAGTTGGAGTTTGGAAGCTTAGTCTTTTTATCCCTATAAGTCTATTTAGTAAGAATTAAACAGTACATTTCCAACAATTAGCTAATTCCAGCAACAGAATAAATTACTAGTGAAGAAATTCTTTTAAATATAATCCTTCTTGTTTAGAAGCAGAGCGTGAACAAAATAGAGGAAAGAAAGCATATGCCCATCAAAGATTTTGTACACAAATGTTGATACCAGCTTTATTCGTAGTAGCCAAAATTAGAAACAACTCAAATGATTAGCAAGAGGTGACTGAGTGGACAAATGATAGTGTATCCATACAATAGAACACTAATCAGCCTTGAAAAAGGAACAATCTATTGATACAAGCAACACCATGAATAAATCTCAAAACAATTAGGCTGAGTGAAAGAATTGAGATCAAAAAACCTATATACTATATGATTCTATTTTTATAAAATATAGAAAATGAAAACTAATCTATATTTACAGAAGACAGAAAGAAAATCAATGGCTGCCTGGCTGGTGGGGACAAATTTAGGGAGGATGAGGACTGGGGAAAGAAGGAAGGAGTGATTACAAAGGCATGAGGAATGTTTAGGGGTGATGGATATGTTAATTATCTTGATTATAATGATGGCCTCTCTTATGTATACATATGTCAAAACTCATCAAATTGCACACTTTAAACATGTAGTATTTTGTACTTCAATAACTTTTCAATAAAGCTGTAAGACAAGGAAAATCTGTAATAATCTGCAAGTAATATTGCAATGGATTAAATTGGGATAGAGTAGGGGCGCCTGGGGTGGCTCAGTTGGTTAAGCATCCAACTTGGGCTCAGGTGATGATCTCGCCATTTGTGAGTTCAAGCCCTGCCTCGGGCTCTGTGCTGACAGCTCAGAGCCTGGAACCTCCTTCAGATTCTGTGAAGGACAGGGAGCTGTCTCTCTGCCTCTCCCCTGCTCATGCTATGTCTCTCTCTGTCTCTCAATAATAAAAACAAATGTTGAAAAATTTAATTAATTAATTAATTAATTAATTGGGATAGTGTAGTCAGAGAGATTTGTTGGGAGGCAAATCTAAAAAATTCAGACAATAAAGTTTCTTTGTTGTTGTTGTTGTTTTGAGTCAGGGATCTCAAGTGAGCAAGGGGCAGAGAAAGAAAATCCCATGAGGGGCAGAGAAGGAGAGAAAGAGAAGTGCATGCTCACCCATATGAGGGGCTCAGACTCACCTGGTAAGGGGCCTGAACTCATGAACCATGAGATCATGACCAGACCCAAGCGTCACACCTAACCAACTGAGCCACCCAGGTGCTCCCAGACAATAAATTTTCTAAGACAAAACTAAAGCACTGGTAAGGGGAAATTTTAATTAAGAAAAAAAGTACATGAAAAAGTAAAAACTCTGAATAGTATCTTTTTAAACTCCAATTTTGTAGTTCAAAGTATTAACAGTCATCTTTTAGTTTAAGAAAATACTTTACTCCAAAATATTGCCAGAGGCACCTGGGTGGCTCCGTGAGTTAAGCGTCTCTTGATTTTGTCTCAGGTCATGATTTCATGGTCCCCTGAGTTGGTCTAGGCATTGGGCCTGTTTAAGATTCTTTCTCTTCCTCTCCCTCTGCCCCTCCCCAACTCACTCACTTAGGCACATGCTCTCTCACGTTCTCTCTCTCTCAAAAAAAAAAAAAAATTGCCTAATAAATATCTGTTGAGAACCTGTTTAAATAAGGTAAATGTATAATTTACATATTAACCATTTATTTCTGATTTTACATAGTTTACTTCCAAGAAGGAGGTGAAGGAAAGGTATGTCAATTATTGGTATAAAATGTAGGTATATAAGTTTCAAAGGTAATTGACAATTTATTCTCTTAGTACTTAAAATATGCCTACCACTTTTAATATTATGATATTATACATTCTAGATGACAGAGTGCCCTGTCCTTGTCCAAACTATCCCAAATTCCATACTAGTAACCTCTTAAATATGTATATGCCATGCATAAGTCTGGCAATGTGGTAAGTGCAAAATTAAATAAATGTCCTACAAGAGTATTTTTTAGAGTTAATATCCTATAGTTTTATTGCTAAAATAATGTAGACTATATCCATTGGCATGAGACAAATCAAGTGTTCCTCCAACTAAATTCAAAGGTCCTTGTAGACCTTGTGTTGCAGAGATGGATTCATCCAGATAAGAAAGAAGATTTCTCAGTGGAATATGCTCTCTCTATCTGATCTTTTGGTCTACAGCATATATGGGTCTTCTTCAACAGGTACTCCAAAATACTCGTGCTCCAAAGTACCCCAGAAAGATGAACCTTTATGAATACCAGCTCCTGTTGCAAGACATCAATACTTAAGGACAAGAATAGAAAGGACTATCCATCCTTCTCTAAACTTTTATTCATACCAGATAGGTTACTATTAAGTTCTACACATGGGAATTTCTAAATTGTTCCCGCAAGAAAACACCTTCAACAAATTATGTTTAATGTTACGCCATCAGCTTTTGTCTAAGTAATACAAGAAATGGACACATAAAATAGTTTTCTGAATTTTCTCTAATATCGTTATTAAAAAGTCCTTGTGCATTCATTGTATTTTAAAAACAGTGAACAAAATTTATAAGGACTTCACTGTCCTTATACAGGAAACCATTTCTTTTAAAGTTTACTACCAGGAAAAACGTTTGTGTCTAGAAGAAATGTGTGACCTCTCATAGTATCCTTTCTTCCTTGCCTGATAGATCTCCCCTGGTTCCTGGAATCCCCTCATACCTCAGGTGCCACCCTGATGAAACCCACCTGGATGGGCCCTTTGAACTTGTCTTAGACCCTTCATGCCTCAAATACCACCTATCGATAGTTTCAAAGCCCCTTTTTTTTCTTTGTCTCATTTTCTTCTGCTGCTGCTCTACATTAGTTACCACAGAGAATAGGCAACACCAACAAAAGTGAGAAAATAATTAAAAGGCATATTTAAAATTAAGAATAAAAGGAGACCATGCTGACTCAAACTACTGATGGGCAATTTTGTAGTACAAAGAGTCAGACTTTATTAAAAGTCAATATGCAGGTAAAAGTCCCAAAACAAATATTGCACATTACAGTGCTACTTGCTCTAAATTGGACGCCCTTAAATATGCTTCCCAAAAAGTTGTCCCATTCAGAAAACTGCAACAGAAGACAAAAGAGAAAAAAAAAAAACTAAACATTTGGCCAAATATTTTCACAATATTGATTCTGCTTTAGTCAGTGGAAGTAACTTAGTGCCTTAGTCTGCTACTGATACATTTTTATATAGAAAGTCTCCTTTTTCTTAGTCCCACTAAATAAAAATTGAATGACTTCTTTAGATCTAAGTTGGAAGGGACATCAAATTACCAGTCATCCCAGAATCTTCAAGCATCTCTGTCTAGCCTTGCTTGACCCATATCCTAAAACCTGCTCTCCAGAAACGGAATAAGATTGAGGAATCCTTCCACTCCCCTGAAGGTTAGAGTGAACCACTAGTCATCTTGCCATACTTAACACAGACCCCTCCAAAAAGGGATTGTCCTGCTGAGAGATGACCACAGCTCAGTCATGACTTATGATCTCATGGTAGTTTATAAACTATGAATAGATGCCCAGCACTCCACTGCACTCCAACGCACATTGATAAATGAGTATCTCCAGCTCTTCCAATCTGTTCCTCCAAGAGACGTCTTCCACAGAGCATCCTCCAAAGAGCATCTTCCATAGACATGGTAGAACTGGGGAGGGAAATAATAGCCTCAGCAGCCGAGGAAGAGTCTAATGCCCTCATCTAAGGTCTCCTTCCTCCACATCAAATTTCTGCCCAAAATACACTAAATGTGTAGTATGTTATTTATTCAAGCTTTCTATCCGAAAAGACTCATCTGTACAAACAGACACACACACACACACACACACACACACACACATCATTTCCTTTTTTAATGAAAAGAATAATAGAGAGAAACAAGGTAATGGGATAGAATGGACTCTGAAATAGGAGAAAACTGGTTCTTGTCCTGGTTCTTCCACTAATGAGGTCATTGAAACTCTCTGAGCCCCCAATCTCTCCTCCTCTGTAACAGAAGACTAGGAGTAAATAATCTCTAAGATCTTTTGAGAGCTAATAATCTAGAAGCAGTGTATAAAGACACTGCCTATGAAAAGGACAGATAGGGAAGAGAACATTGAAAAAAAAAGACTAGGCAACTGGCCTGCTAATCCACCTTCCTGACTGACCTCTGGCCTTCAGCTCTCACTTTGGCTAAAACCCAAAGCCTTTGGTCATTCAGGATCACCAGCTTCAACAGTCATATACCTCTTTGGATTCAAGCTTCACTCTAAGAATTTCTCTTAATTCTTTACTATCTCAGCCATGCATTCAAATTACATTTTTCTTATTTTATTCACTGTTTACATAGTTAAAGAGTTTTACAGGCTGTTTCACTATATTGTGAGACATAGAAGCTATCTCTCTTTTTAAAAACATCTATCCGCTTATTATCAATAATAAACTCATAGGGAACAATGCTATGGACAGCATCCAAGTCAGTGCATCTCTATAGCACAATATCCCAGATACTTGCAACATCAATATTGAAAATATATTTATCCATGGGCGCCTGGGTGGCCCAGTTGGTTAAGTGTCCATCTTCAGTTCAGGTCATGATCTTGTGGTTTGTGAGTTCGAGCCCCGTGTTGGGCTCTGTGCAGACAGCTCAGAGCCTGGAGCCTGCTTCAGATTCTGTGTCCCTCCCCTCTCTGCCCCTCCCATGCTCATGCTCTGTCTCCCTATATATATATATATATATATATATATATATATATATATATAATAAAAAACATTAAAAATTTTAAAAAGAAAGAAAAAATAATTATCCAATGCCAAGGGATGAATCTGAGCACAAATACCCTAGTTTTAAGTCCATATCGATTTGATACTTAGTACTACTCAATATCTACCTGAGATATTTGAGTTGCAATGATCATCCATAAAAAAGGAACCAGTCAAAATTTTCAACCAAACTGACACTTAAAATTTCATTTTATCAGAATAATGAAATTAATTTGCTCATTTGAAAGCACAAGTGAGGCTTCTACAGAATTATACAGCAAAGGTAAGAACCAAATCCTGTGTTGGCTAGATCACTCCTTCTCACCCAGGTTCCTGAGAGAGCTGCCACGTAATGTCATAACTCATGGAAAACCAAAGTGCCACCATCTTGTTAGCTGGGTGTACTGGGCTTCCAATGTAGGGATCTGTGATAAATCTGGGCTACAGAGCCTCTCTTTGGCCTTGAGCCAAAGCAGGGCCTCGCTATCCCTATTACATGTAAATACTGTCTTCACCCACAGCCTGAAACAACCAGAAATCCCAAACTACTTAAGAAAAAAAGTGCTATTGCTTGCTAGGAATTTACCAAAGGGATACAGAAATGCTGATGCATAGGAGCACATGTACCCCAATGTTCATAGCAGCACTCTCCACAATAGCTAAAACATGGAAAGAGCCTAAGTGTCCATCAACGGACGAATGGATCAAGAAGATGTGGTTTATCTATACCATGGAATACTACATGGCAATGAGAAACAATGAAATCTGGCCATGTGTAGCAACATGGATGGACCTTGAGGGTGTTATGCTGAGCGAAATAAGTCAGGCAGAGAAGGACAAATATCATATGTTTGCACGTATAGGAGGATTAGGAGGAACTTGACGGAGGAACAAGGGGGAGAAGAAGGGGGGAAATGGTGGGGGAAAGGGAGAGAGGCAAACCATGAGAGACTCTTGAATGCTGACAAAAACTGAGGACTGATGGATGTGGGGGGGAGGGGGGAAGGGGCATGGAGGAGGACACTTGTGGGGATGAGCAGTGAGTGTTATGTGGAAACTAATTTGACAATAAACTATTTGTAAAAAAAAAAAAAAAAAAAGTGCTATTGCTAAACCCAAAGGAGTCCATGGTTCATCTTGCGTATCCTTAGACCTGGAGGCAATGGGAAAAAAGGAAGGGGTGAATGGGGAGGCATTCCCTTCGCTACTGCATGCCTGCCTCAGCCCTAGTAAATGCAGCTAGTAAATGCAGTAAATGTAGCTAATCAGAGTCCTGAAATTTGGTCAGATTAGCACCTCCTTTTGGGGGTTTAGAGAAGTAGAAAATAAATTGTAAAAGGAAGGAGGGACCTCCTACCATTCACATACCCAAGTGTTTCTTTCAAATCTCCTTGAAACAAAACTTACTGTCTCTACATTCAAATAAAAACATGCCATAGTGTTATGTTGTTTTATACATATACATATGTTGTTTTAAATATATATGCACATAATGCTATGTAAATACATAAAAATTACATATGCATATATATGCACATATATGAAAAGATTTATGACAAAAGCATTTTGCTAAATAACTAGATTCTTAAAATGATAAGAATTTGTATGCCCATCTCTCATACAAGTTTTGGTGAGGAAATTTTTTAGTCCTATACTCATATAAACAAAGCATCATTGTAGCTAACCATACAGAAATAGCCTCATTATACAGACTAGATAGTATATAAGACTCACTAAAATTAGATACTACTTCTAAGCCACTTTGATTTTCTGTAAAAGAAATATAATATTGAAAGAAACAATATCAAAAATAACAAGATAAAAACTAATTCAAAATTTGAAATGAGATTGTCATATTTGTTATTAATAAGGTGCATTTTCGACCAACCTCATGTCTAGCTGTTACAATGAATGCATTAGATAGCAATCTGAAATGTTTCTAACCAAATGATGCTATGTATAGGTATTCAAGTTCATGTACATGTGTGTACCTGAATATTTTAGAATACTATTGTCCTCTCTGGTAGTGCCAGAAATAAAAATACTGAAATTCTTCCATGAAATAGATGCCTTCTCTCAGAATTTAACTTTGTAACAAGCAACTCATTCATGTTGATGCCTTCAATTTCTTTTGAAAGAGGATAACAAATGATAAGTCCCACTTATTAAACACCTACCCCATCTCAAGCGCTTTGCCTACATTTTAAAAAGAGCTCTAGTCGATGGGCAGCATCACCCGCGTTTTACAGATGAGGAATCCAAAGTAGCAGGTGCAGCCTTTGTGATTAAAGCTGGGATTTGAGCCAGTCTTTGTCACCACACTCACGTGACAATGTAGCCTCTATACCTGTCACTTGAAATCTCATTTCATGAGTCCCCGATGTTCTCCTGAGATGCCTCAGAGGAAAAGATGATGCAGTTGCTGAGCAGGCAGTGCTCCAGCATCAATCCAAACAGCCTTCCAAAACTACTGAAGCCCACTTCTCAGCATGCCCTTATTCTGATCCTGAGCGTCCCCAAGCCCCAGGCCTGACCTGACAGTCAAAGGTTGCTAGAGCTCCTCCACCTGCACTCCACCTCACCCATTTGCTCACTGATCAAACATTTGGAAAGTGGGGCTCCTGGGTGGCTTAGTTGGTTGAGCGTCCGACTTTCGCTTAGGTCATGATCTCATGGTTCGTGGGTTCGAGCCCCGCGTCGGGCTCTGTGCTGACTGCCAGGTCAGAGCCTGGAGCCTGTTTCAGAGTCTGTGTCTCCCTCTCCCTCTGACCCTCCCCTGCTCACACTGTCTCTCTCTCTCTCTCCTATAAATGAATAAAACATTTAAAAAAATAAAAAAATAAAATAAAAATTAAAAAAACATTTGGAAACTCATGTGCATGCTAGCCACTGCTAAGAGAGGAAATTTTAAAAAATAAATAACGGGGTGCCTGGGTGGCTCAGCTGGTTAAGAATCCAACTTCAGCTCAAGACATGATCTCACAGTCTGTGGGTTCAAGCCCCACATCAGGCAGGCTCTGTGCTGACAGCTCAGAGCCTGGAGCCTGTTTCAGATTCTGTGTCTCCCTCTCTCTCTGCCCCTCCCCAGCTCATGCTCTGTCTCTCTCTGTCTCAAAAGTAAATGAATGTTAAAAAAAAAATTTTTTTAATGAATAAGACATACACAGGCTCTTCAAACATTTGTATGAACTTGGACCAGGAATCTCAAACTCAAAAACCTTTGAAGTCCAAGTAGATAATAAAAATGACTGAACCAAGGCAGATGTAAGCAGTAGGGAGTGTTGAAACACAGGGTGGAGAGGCAACCCAGGCATTTAAAACTATAGGAAACTGCTCCCACCCCTTGGCTGAGAGCAAAGGAAGAAGGTGTTATTAGAACCCCAGAGCCTGGGCATGGGAGCTAGATCTGCAAAGAGGGGACACCAGCGGAAGCTGGAACAACAAAGGAGACACAACCGGTGGCTTTCTTTCTCCTCCCTTCCTCCAGCCTCCCACCATGTCCACCTATCTGCCAAGCCTAACTGGAAGCCAATGAGTAAGGACGTCTGAGAACGCAGTGTGTAGAGGGCAGGCCCTGTGACACAGAGCAGAGTTGGAGAAAAGCAGGGATGGATTCAACAGCACATGGGCAAGTACCCATACAATCCAGGATTCTGGTTCCCAGGCCCCCACCCAAGTGCCCTTTCTGCCAACCTCCCCACCGACACCCCGACACCCTGCCTTGTACTGCCTTTGTTTGCTGCAGATATCATCTTACTGACTTCCATCCCAACAATAAATCCCTCCCTTGTTTGACTTGCTTTGCTCCTAGGAACTCACATGGCTCCAAGCCTTGGTTCCACCTTGTCATCTACTACCAGAAGGCCCTCCTCTGTGCACCCTGCCCCCAAGTTTTTCAGTCAAGATTGAAGCTGTCTGCCATGGAGACTGTCACAGCTTCATGTTAATTCTAAGCATGCCGCCAGCAGGCATCACTCAGAGGCTGACATTTTGGAAATATTCATAAGGAACTGAAATAAAAATTAATGCTTCCTCTCCCTCACCAGGACACAGTAGAAAAAAAAAGTGGCAAAATACAACCATTTGCATTTAATGAATAATTTATTTACTTTTGACACTAGAGTCTGGACTGTGATAAATCCACTAATTACACATTAAAATAAGGCTTATTCACTTTAAAATTGTTCCCAACTGCTTAGCCCAATTTCCACCTGAACTCTGACCTTTGATCTTCTGTTGAATAGCATTGATGGATCTTCCAAGCAAGAAATGTCACACTAATTATTTTACATTAATGAAACACAGAACCATGAAGGAGAATGTAGACATTATTTTTTTCAAAGTGCATTGAGTCAGAAATCAAAAGGCTTATTAGCAAGTATTTTCAAATTTCATACATAAGAATGGTATCAACCAATATCTTTTCTAAGAAAAAAAATCACCTGCTTAGTATCTTTTCGTACCTTAAAGAATATGGTAATCAACTCGTTCCCAAATTGTTCCTCTCCTGGAATGTTCACTTCCTAGCAACAGTACTCCAAGCACAGGCCACTTCTTCAAACTCCAATTTTAGAGCTTTCTAATTTTTAATTACTTTTTGGCTTATGGAAATAACTCCTTCACAGGTGCACTGAAATTGCGCCTAGTAAAAAGGAACTTGGACAGGAACCATCAGACTGCACAATCATCAATGAAATTCAAAAAGGACAACTCACTGACAATTGAGAAAAACTGAAATTGAGGCAGTTACCTACAAATTTAAGAAATTAGTAGCAAGTGACTTCTTGCATCTATAGGTCTTAGCTGATGTGTTTAGAGGCTCACTCTGGGGAGATAAGTATTCAATAGCATTGAGACTCCTTAATCAAGTCACAATTATGGTGTTTGGAACTCCAATGAGACAGCTACAAATTAAATATAAATTCCCTTAGTATGATACATATTAGTGTATATCGGTTCAGATAATGTAATGAAAATGCTTCTCTTGGTTCTAAGAAAGACAAACCCACAGGGTGTACTGATGTTTCTCCCCAAGTCATGCATCCTTCTAATACTTCTGCAGCCTCTCTCAGGAATAGAAGTTTTCTCAGTGGGAAACATTATATCTCATTGTACTTCCGAACTGTGGGGAAGACACTCACCCTACCCTCTGAATCATCCAGAAAAGCATTCCTTGATGTGCATTCCACAGAACTCTGGTGCTTCAGGATATTAACAGGTATCCTACATACACCCCTAAAAATATACACAAAAGAGAATAGTCAAATAATTCCAAGAAATGTTAGATCAAATAGTTAAATGGGATTACTATTTTCCTGCGGACTTCTCAGGGATTTTAATATGCTAATGTATCCTGTGAATCTCCACAAATAGAATATAATCAACCTTGTTTATTAAGACTGACCTTTCTGTCACATGGCATCTCTTAGGACTAATGTGCTATGGAAACACTTTGGCAAATGATGCTCTAAGATCCTGTTCCATAAGGTAGGATAAAGAAGCTCACACAAAAATCATGAAAACCAACCAGTAGGCACACCAAGTAAAGAGAATAATGGAAAGATGATCAGGCTAAAAGTAAATAGGGACAAATGAGGAGTATCGATCAAAAGGGCTCCATTTATTTAGTCCCTCCTACATGCTCAATATTTTGTGTGTATCCTAATCAATATTTCCAACAACACTCTAGTGTAAATCTCTTCTCCATTTTAAAGATAAGAAAATTGGGGCTGAGAATGATTAAGTAGATTGCTCAAGATCACCCAGCTTGCACATGGCAGACCTGAAAATTAAAACTACATGTGTCTTGACCTCTAGTATGCCTTCTCTATGCCTTTTCCCGCTAGGAAAAAATAGAAGGCAGAATAAAAGTAGAAAGTGGTGGTAAAGAAGCAAAAGAAAAGACCATTTCTCAAAAACAATGTAAGTTGCTTCTGGCTAGACTAACTATTTCTAAGCCTGCTTTTTAGGGCTCTCTGAGATTGGAAACCTTTCAAGGCCCATCGTCTTCTATCCCCAAAGGGGGCAGCACGCAGCCATCCTTCTCTGAGGTGTGGCCAGAAGCACAGTCAAATCCCATGCTTCTCCTGGAAGCATGGGCTTCCCCCTTTTCGACTTTCAAAAATCTAATTTTGAAGTCAGATAAAAATGCTTCACCCATCCTATTTCTCTTAGAGAAATAGTCATCGACTTTATACATTGGAATCACCTGGAGAGCTATAAAAAAAAAAAACAAAAACAAAAAACAATACTGATTCCTGGTTCCTGCCTCCAGAGATACTGACCTAAGTGGTGTTCAGTGTGGCTGGGACGAGGGCTTTCAAAACTCCCCAGATGATTTAAACATGCAGCCAAGGTTGAAAACTGTCATTAATTGTGACAAATATATGAAAAAATGTTAACAATTTAGGGAAACTAGGAATGAGTATGTAAAAACTTTGTGTGCTAACCTTGCAATTTTTCTCTTACTTTAATACCATTCTAAAATTAAAAGTTGGCTAAAAATAAAAACAAAAAAGCAAAAGGCACAATACCTCTCTCTATATATATAGATATATAGATATATAGATATAGATATATAATATATATATAATTACATGAGATGCACTTATATGAGTTCAGATGAAGGGCAATGCTCTTTATTTTCAAAAAAAAATAGACACATAATAAAAATTTTTTCAACTATTACCAAAGGCTAAAAAATGAAAAGTAAAAGTAGAAATAAACACAAACTCTATAGTAAAGGAGTGAGACATCAAAAATTATGTTGTTTTTAAAAAGTTTTTACTCTTAGAAAGTACTTTATGCCATTTTAGAAAATTTGTGAAATGCAGTAATATATGACAAAGGTCGTCTGTATTTTGTACTTTTGTACAAATTATATAATCAAACGTTAGATAAAGAAAGCACAATCCAGCGGTGCCTGGTGGCTCAGTCGGTTAGGTATCATACTTCATGCAGAACATGATCTCACGGTTCGTGGGTTAGAGTTCTGTAATGAACCCTGTGCTGATAGCTCAGAGCCTGGAACCTACTTCAGATTCTCTCTCTCTCTCTCTCTCTCTCTCTCTCTGCCCCTCTTCCACTCATGCTCTGTCTCTCTCTCTTTCTCAAAAATAAACATTTAAAAAAGTTTTAAATAAACATTTAAAAAAATTTTTTAAAAAGAAAGCACAATCCACAAATGTATTTACAGTCATAATCCCAGCTATATCATGAGGTTATATATCTTGAAATTCTACTGTGTGTACTACACTCAATTCACTTCATTTTAAGAGGTTTGTTTTTGGGGGGTTTTTTTTGTTTGTTTGTTTTTTGAGAGACAGAGAGAGAGCACATGCAAAAGTGCAAGCACGGAGGGCAGAGGAAGAGGGAAAGAGAGAATCTTAAGCAGACTCTACTCTCAGCACAGGGTGCAGGGCTCCATCTCACACCTGTGAGATCATGACCTGAGCAGAAATCAAGAGTCAGACTCTTAACCAACTGAGCTGCCCAGATGCCTCATCAACTCACTTAATTTTAAATATTTCCATTTATCTCTCAAATACGCATCACTATAAAAAGAAAGTTAAAGGGGGCTCTTCATGAAGTATGGGAGATTGCAAATGAAACGGCATCTCTTACCTCTCACTTCCAATCTTTGGTCCTCTGGATAGGATACCCTCAGATCCCAGACAGCTCTTTCCTCAGCTAGGAAAAGCCTGAGGGGTTGGGCTGAACCCCACGGCACCTGCAGCCACAGCACTGCCCCCACCCAAAACCCAGTAAGGGAACTCAATCCTTTTCTAAGGTTCCATATGCCTTCCCCACAGCCCATCAGAGCAGAGCCAACCCCACCCCCTCCACACACACACACACCCCCGCCCACAGGCTCACCTCTCCAAGTTCCATGTCAGAATAGAAGCTAACTTTTTTGGGTATTTTGACTCCTAACACACATTCCAAAAAAACAGGGGCTTGATTTATTTTCCTTAAGGATGCAAAGTTAAAATAATGCTAGGAATCAAAATATTTTATGTGACCAGGTTATGATGACCAGTACAAAATTGTCTGTAATTCATTTTTCAAAAACAGCACATCCTAAACCAAGTAAATTCTGTGTGACTTTTAATTCTTATCCTAAAAAAATAATAATCTTTTTCTGTAAATTCTTATAATCACAGTTTTCCAGGGATCCCTTCCTTCACTTGTGCTGTTTCATGAATGTCTCAGTTATGAATAGATTGTCTTTTATGTACCACAAATTCCTTAGTATTTTCTTCTCTTCTGACATTTCTTCTCTTCCTGTGACCATCAGTGTGATTAATTGAATTGTATATTTCTTCTGATGATTCAAAGCTAACTGTTGGGGGAGAAGGGGTAAGTGCAGAATTTACCTGATTTGGGCATAGCTGATTCTCACTGAGAGAGAACTCTGGCAGCAGTAAGAATGAGTGGCTGGAATATAAGACCGGGGGTGAGAAACAGTGGCTATTGTGACAATCCAGATGAGAAATGGTGAAAACCAGAATTAGAGCCACATCAGTGACATGAAAAGGAGGGAACATACTGTCCCCTGTTTTTGAGGAAATTTACCATATTGGTGGGGAGACAAAACACAACCTGAGTTTTCAGCCCTTAGATCATATAAAGATCACACAAAGAGTAGTATCTCCAATTTCACTGGTTTCCCTACCAGGTCAAATAAGATCTCTACTCTGGACAAAGTTTCCCTTTGTTATCCATAGAGTTGCAAGGGGTGGCTCCCATGTGCTCACAATGTGTCTATCCCTGCCAGACCCCATTGCTCCACAGAGTGGCTTGAAATAATGCCCAAGCTGTGATCAAGCTGGAGCCCTTGACAAACCAAGCTTTCTTATTAGGTCTCCTTAGAATGAGTTCTTACCCAATGGGCACCCTCCTACACTGTTGGTGGGAATGTAAGCTGGTGCAACCCCTCTGGAAAACAGTGTGGAGTTTCCTCAGGAAACTAACAATAGAACTCCCCTATGACCCAGCAATAGCATTGCTAGGAATTTACCCAAGGGATACAGGAGTGCTGATGCATAGGGGCACATGTAACCCAATGTTCATAGCAGCACTCTCAACAATAGCCAAAACGTGGAAAGAACCTAAGTGCCAATCAACTGATGAATGGATCAAGAAGATGTGGTATACTTATACAATGGAATACTGCATGGCAATGAGAAAGAATGAAATCTGGCCATTTGTAGCAACATGGATGGAACTAGAGGGTGTTATGCTGAGCGAAATAAGTCAGGCAGAGAAGGACAAATACCATATGTTTGCACATACAGGTGGATTAGGAGGAACTTAAAGGAGGACCATGGGGGAGAAGAAGGGGGAAAATAGTTGGGGAGATGGAGGGAGGCAAACCATGAGAGACTCTTGAATGCTGAGAACAAACTGAGGGCTGATGGGGTT